>NC_142491.1:26459447-26669447 GCF_965113065.1 Corylus avellana | reverse complement strand
AAATAAGTGATTGTGTGACCACCCTCAGCGTAGAAGAGGTGGCAGATGCGTGGCCACCCATTTTGGTTGGGGTGGTCGCACGTCCACCCATCGCGGCCACCACCTCTAGCTGCATCGCCACCCTTGTCTAATAAAGGTAGGGGTGCTGGTGCGACAATGCGTCAAGGAGAATTTAGATCTAGAGTAGATCTGATATGATCTAGCCAAAGATGCCATCTTTCAAGCAATGAAGTGTATCCCCTCCCTCCACACATAAAACATCGCACCTATGATCCAGAACCACCCTTGAAAGGGGCTAGACCAGAATTGCTTTGTGCTCCATATCTTACTACATCCTTTCCCTTTCACTTTTGTCAATATTGGCAGTATTTCCACTCACTTTTGGTTTCATTATAGTAGTATCTCAATCAATCTTTTGAGTTGTTTGCTCATTACGAATACTCTGAACAATTGTTGAACTCCTTTGTATTGCACCCTCAACTCTGACAAACAAAGGTCTCCTTGCCCCGCAACACAACAACCGCTTTTTTGACATTATGGCATATTATCAAGTATCTTCAACATTAAATAACAAACCACTCCCAATCCATCTTTAATGATTGGTTCAAGCCAGCAAAATAACAAAATGTCATCTGCTAGTTAGTCTCATTAAAGCCAACTTGAATAGAGAGGCTGTTGAACTCTTAAGTGTATTCCTCCAAGAACATCCCTCCTTGTTTTAATGAGTGAAACCTTTCATACAATTCCATTGCATAATCAACCAACAAAAATTGCTTCAGCAATTTCACTTTCATGTGCTCCCATGTTGATTTTTTGCTCACCATGTCAAGCACATTACTCTTCAAATCTCTTCCACCATTGAAGCACAGTACCCTTCAAGTTAAGCTTCACAAACAACACATTTTGTCTTCACTTCCACTCAAACTAAGTCACCAAACTAGCTTCCCAATCTAAATAATCCTTTGCATGCATCTTTTTTTTAAAAAAAAAAAATCAGCAACTTCTATCTTGATTCCTCCACCATTTAAGTTAAGCACATGCACCAACCAATCCTCCATTCCACCTCGTGCCGCATGTTCTACGAGTCTGGCAACATGAAAGGGGTTCTTCTTCTATATCATCACTCTCATCCTCAAGTTGCTGCGGTCGCCTTCCGGAATCTCCAAATGGGCTTCCACTAGTTCCCATCGCTAAAGAACTTGTAAAGCTCATGACAAATATTCAATCATATGCCTTATCTTAGCCATCTTTGTCTGCTGGCCTTGATTTCCTCCACCCTAGGAACTCTACCACGATCAATCATAGCTCTAAATTGCAACCTTTGACTTAGATATGAATTTAGTGGCTTAGATCTAGGATCTTTTGCTCTAATACCACCATAAGGCCCATGACAGAAGACAACTTACTAACTTGACAAAAATGCCTATATTTTTATGTTGAAATTTTAGGTTCTATATGCTCTTTTCAAGGGCTGTATGACTATCTTCTTTCTTTTTCAAACTAGGTCTTGATTGTTGAATGAGCTGAAGCTGTTGAATAGTACATAATAATTTTTGGGTTATATTTAAAATAGGGTTACTACTGGGCCGAAACAGGGGAATTAATTTAAACTGCGTGTTTAACTTAATTGTTAAAATGGACTCTAAAAAATGAAAGGCTCAGCCCAACCGATTCTTTTGGACTTAAAAGAAACAACAGGCCCAGGCCAACCGACTGACTGCCGACCAAACCTGTCGGCATCAGGGTCAGCTCAGTTTCAACTGAACCTTCAGCTCAGTTCGGCAGAAAATTCTGGGTTCCAACCCCCCTTCAGTTCGAGCATTGGGGATAGCACTTTTCCAACCCCAAGGAGTCAGTTCACACCCCTACTGTGTGGTTGCTTATATAAATATAGACTTCAAGACCAATACATGGTCAAAAGCATTTGAGGGGAGTTCCATTATTGACTGATTCCATATCTAATTCATACAAGTTTTTTGTTTCTAATCTTAATGAGGTACATGTATCTATCAGTGTAACTTTGCCACCAACTGTACTATGGCATGGTTGTCTCATTGTAATGTCGATCAGTTCCCAGAAATGTCTGCCATAACATTTTTGTGATTGTGTTGGGTATGGATGGATGATGCTATAATGATAGGTAACTGTAATTCAATATTGTACTAAACACAGTTTTCATGTCCATGAGAGTAGTTCACAGTACATGTAAAAGAGAACCAAACAAAAAAAATAATAAAAAATTAATGAATAATAAACAACAGCTGATTAAGTGAGACCATATGTGAGCAGCATCAAGAGCAAAAGTAGAATGAATATCGTAAGGCCACAGAAATAATGTTGTTGCTAATTCATGGCATCATAAATAAATTGAATTATTATCAGATTATCTTAACATTTCACACTACTGTCTAAAAAGTGTGTGAACGGAACTGTTAGGCCAAACAAATCACTATTGACAGATACATCCGTCTCAACCATTCCTTTACATATCAGACATCTGTGCTCTCCAAAAACAGACAGCAAGGCAACAAAATCCGTTTAGTGATCAAAAAACTTGTTTGCATTTAATGTAAAACACCATGATAGAACTGGAAGACATACTTGTACCACCAGAAAAGCAGGGCTTATAAATCTCTGAGATGTGGAACTCAATTTTAATTAAACACCCCTACACCCTGATATCACAAATGGATTTTTACTACATAATAATTTAATTTCACTACATATCTGATAGAGATCCTATCGTGTTCAGTCTTCAACATTGACGAAGAATGGACAGCAACTTAAAGGTTGCTTAAAGATGTTGAACTACAAAGATTAAGCAACTCAATCGAAGAGGAAAAAAAAATTTACTCAAAAGTTGGTATTTAGTTCAGACTGGGTGTATTGCAGAAATCATGCATTTGCGGGTAGCGGGTGGCAGGAAAAACGAATCTCTCAACTCTAGTCTCATTAAGTTTTGGTTGTGGTACTTTTGCTACTTGTATTTTTTCCCATTGGTATTTTGAAAATCCACTAATCATGCTTTCTTCTGTTAAATTATCAATGACTTGTTATCAACTAGAGAAAACATGGTAAAATCTCCAAATGTCTCACAAGGTAATCGTGATAAACATGCTAGGAAATAGGCAGGGATACATGGTAGCATCTATAGCTGCTCCAACCACCTATTTGTTCTCATCTAAACTTCATATAAATCAAGGACACGCTTTCAACTACCACCTACTGGTCTAAAAGAGTTTCTATTTTGATATTTTTAACTTGCTTGGAACATCAGTTTCTAACCATGTATTAATCATTATTAATCACTACGTAGAAATATCAGCTTGCCTAATCCACAACGTCCAAGACGTTTTACTTTCAGCAGAAATATACTCAGTATTAATTAGTCCACCTAATTTGTGCATACTTCTACTTTCCACCAACTCTTGAAACATGAGCTTTAATAATTGTTCATCACAAAGTTCTAAAAGACTTCTAACCGTAAAAGTTTTGATTAAATGTGTAAGACCATGGTCCCATATTAAGAAAATGAGAAGTGACCCACATAGAGCGAGTGATTTATAAAGATAGTTATGAGTACTAAGTCTCATATTGCCTAGTTATTTGATGAAACTGAGCTTCATAAGGAATTCTAGAAAGGCTCCAAAATGACTAGTCATTTTAGGGTTATAGCGCAAATGTGGCAAGTGCTTTTTCCTAAATTGCTATAAATGGTATCAGAGCCACCTAATAATGCCAGCCTATGTGTTACTGAATAACCTACATAGAGTGGGCGGTTTACAAAGAGTGTCATTAGTGCTAAGTCCACATTGCCTAATTACTTGGTGAAACTGAGATTTATAAGAAATTCTAGGAAAACTTTAAATTGACTAATCCTTTTGGGAGTTATAACGCAGATGTAACTAGCACTTTTTTCTTGGTTGTTATAAAATATGACACTTTCATACTTAAATTCGATAACATTAATCATGAATTGGGACGAAGAAGATAATTTTTCAAAGTCATGAAACATGAGAAACTTCCATAACAAGTCAATAAATTGGATTGGCATATAACACAAATACAACAGCCAGAAACAACAGAGGGCATCTAAGTGATTTTCAAGCTTCAATAGTAAGATACTTTTACAGGTCATCTAAAATTTTAAATTTTATAGATTCAAATTAAAACCAAGGCCTGTAACATAAGTGGTTTAAAGCCTGTCATACACAAGACGAAGAATTCCGATATATAAAAATCTAATCATTACTTTACCAACTTTATTTCTACACCACAATTGTAGTAATTAACATAAAAATATTAAAATCATATAAGTCAACCCTTCCAATCAATCTTAATATATATATATATATATATATATATATATATATATATATATATATTAAGATTGATTGGAAGGGTTGACTTATATGATTTTAATATTTTTATGTTAATTACTACAATTGTGGTGTAGAAATAAAATATCATATATAAGTAATGTTGCATATCAAAAGCGCAAAAAAAATAAAAAAAACCAAAGAAGCCCTAAACCCGCATAACAGACCCTACACTCCAAAGAAGCCCTAAGCCCACAAAGCAGCCTTTGCCTTTACGCCGGCTAGAGCCACTACTTCTAGCATCAAAATTAAAGGAGCATTCCAAATTTTTAAGCTCCCTCTTCCCCTTAGGTTTAGAAGCAGAAACCCCATCTTCAAGAAACCAACCCTCTTCAATGATAGAAAAAAAAATCCGTAAGTCTTTTCTCATGGCCCCCAAAAGACAATCCCATAATGGGATCGCACTAAGCACAAACTCGGAATAGTCCTCAACCCTCACCTCTCCGAAATAGGATCCTCTCCATTTCAAATGAAATGGAGATTATCCGGTTAGTAATTTTAAGAGGGGTAAAGTTGTCATTTTAATTTTTTGGACAATTTTATCCCTCTAAAATACACTAACTGGATACTCTCAATTTAATTTGAAATGGAGAGGATCCTTTTCCCACCTCTCCATTCCCTGTTCCAGCCCAAACAATTACATTCCCAAAAGCTTGAGCTGATAGGAAAGTGTAAATTTAATAATTTGATTAATACTTTAACAATTACGTTCCCTTATGGTGCAAGCCAAGACAAAAATGTTATTAAGTGATCTTGCTCAATCTTTGATCATGTATATCAATCAACCTTTTTCTGGTGCCTAGTTTTAGAAAGCAGATACAGAATAACAAATGCATACCTGCTTCAATCTCTCCTTGTTCTGGTCAGCCTGCATTGAGAATTTTGATTAGTCAGAAACTTCTGAATAAATGACAGTCTAGATAAAGGCTAAAGAGCAAGCTAGTGATAATCGAAGAGAAGAAAACAAAATAATGATCATCTTATAATCTAGACAAAGGATAATGCGCAAGCTAGCGATGATTAGTCAGAAACTTTTAAAATGTCTCTTGTACGTTACAACTTAAATACGCTTTACAGCAACCAAAATTTGTCATTTGAAGCTATATGCTAAAGATTAAGATCAGGCTAGTGATGATCAAAGAAAACAAAAACAAAACAAAACGAATATAAACCCCCTTCTCATTATTAATAATAATAATTGATCATTTTACGGGAATCATGAATTTACTACATACTAAATCCATGAAAACAAGTTTATATGCGAAGATATTCTTACCTCTTCCCTTAACAGCCGTGCATTCTCCTCCTCAAGCTGGGTCACCAGAGATTCTAGCTCAACTGTGTAAGCCTAAAAGTGAAGAGGAACACGTTTTAGACTCATCAGCTCAAAGAGCATACAAGAAAAATTACCATTTAATTAATCAAAAAAATTAATTAAAATGGAAAAGACATAAAAAATTCTGAATCTAAGATATAATCATCAGAGACCTGAGACCCCCCCAGAAAAAATAAAATAAAATAAAATAAAAGCAAGAGGTAGACACCACTAATGGCCAAACAGAGATGAATTCTATTCTCAGGATCTAAACAGCAGGTGAGCATAAAACAAAAGGACTGGAAAATTTCCGACGAGAAACACATAGAAGAAGAGAAAAAATAAAATGTAGGATTTAATCTACTCAGTTTCCTCAGTAAGCAAAGAGGGGAGAAAACGAATGACCTGCTTGCGTTCCCTGGACCTGGCGGCAGACTCTCGGTTCTTGATCATCCGTCTCTGCCTCTGCTGCGTGGCCTTGTCCACCACCGCCTCCTCTACGGCCCTTCTCTTTCCCCTCCCTCGTGCAGCCCCCACTCTCCCTTCGAACCCCACCTCCCCCGAGGGCTCCACGGCGTAGTCCCCTGGCCCCGCCGCCACGGCAAGCACCCCTCCGCCTCTGACATCCTCCTCCCTCACCGCTCCAGCCTTGGTCAGGAAGTCCTCCAGAGTCATCTCCTCCAGCTCACCCCCGCCTTCCCTCTGAATCTCCGACCCGGCCACGATCTCCTTCCACACCTCGTCCACCGTCTTCTCGCCTAGCTCCTTCGCCTGCGAGATCGACGACGAGCCGTCGGCGAAATGTTGCTCCGGCAGTGAGAGCTGGTTTTGAGCCTGGTCTGAGGAGTAGAGGTTCTTCAAGAGGTCGTCCATGCTAAGTGAGGCGACGAGGGTCTTGGATGGTGACGGGCTTATTTGCTGTGGCTGCTGGAGATCGGCGAGGATGCTAGAGAGAGAACAAATGGATGACTGCCGTGGCGGATCAGGATTGGTTGTTACTACCTTCGAAGACGCCATGCCCCGATTTTCAGGGCTTTTTTTCACTACACACTCTCACTCTGTGTGAGTTTATTTTTGCCCTTTTCTTGGGTGGCAGGATCAGGACGAAGGAACGTAGATAGAAATTATTTACCTAATTTATTTATTTCTTTTCTTTTTTGGAGCGGAGCGGAGCGTGGAGAGCGTGAGCCTCGCAGAACAGTTTGAAGTTTGAACACTCTACTCAGAAGGAGATGGAAGCTGCTGGAGACGTCGGAAGGACATTTCAACGAAATAGGGGCATTAATGGTAAATTTCTTTTCTTTCTTTTTTAACCTTTCTCTTTTGTATTTTACTATTTATGGTGATAACTTCCAGAGATTCGAAAGGTCCTTTGGCAGTTATTGGTTTCGAGTGCTGACTGCCGACTGGCCCACTTTGCAATTTAAACTAAATGCCTTGTTTGGATGCATTAAATTTCATTTTTGTTTTGGATTTTTTAAGAAATTGATGTAGATGTGTTGTTTGGATGGACCAAATTTCATTCTTGTTTTAGATTTTTTAAGAAATCGATGCATATGTGTTGTGTGATTTTTAGAACATTGGGCAAAATTTTGAGCTTGTGAATTTGTGCCAAATCTGTTTATAAAATCAAAAAATATGAATTTGAAAATAAAAACAAAAACATGCCTAGCCAAACAAAAGTATCCAACAAATTACTATTAAATTGATAAGTTTTATCAAACTTTTAATTAAGACAATTATCTCTTTAAATTATGGATAAAGTTTTTTTAAAAAAATTGGGTTAAAAGAATTTTTTTCAACTCGAACTATAAAAATGACATGTGTCTTTTAAACATGTAAAATGCACATATTTTTTTTAATAGTAGAAACAAAGTTGGAATAAATTTTAATAAAAACTCATGTGCATCTCATATATTATTAAATAAATGAATACATGTCATTTTTATAAACTAAGTTGGAAGAAATTCCTTAAACCCAGTTTAAAAGAAAACTATATCCTTAAACTATTAAAAATTATCAATATCATCCTATAATGAAAATATCCTTAATAAAATAAAATTTAAAAAATTAAATTAAATTAAATTCTTTATAAAATAAAATAAAAAACCAAGGTGTGGAAGTTTTTTTTAAAAAAAAAATTCTTTTTTTCTTTTTTTTTTCTTTATTTCGAATTTATTAGAGTATTTTTGTCTTATTAAAAAAAATTGAGGTTATTTTTATCTTTTTACTAACCAAGGTGTGACAAATACCTAGCTAAATTAATAGGCAAATATTCGCTACGTTTTACTCGCAAGTGCACAAGACCAAAACGATAGTATAGATATCAAGTACGAGATCATTCCCACAAGGATTGGTAATTTTTGCTTAAAATTGATTTTCAAATTAAAATATTTGAATTGTCTCAAATTGAAATATTGAAAAAAAAATAATAATGAATAGGTTAGGGTTTTAACATCCACTACTAATCAAATTAATTAAGATAACAATATGCCAATGTTTCAATCATACTGGTATATTTAATGTTTGTCAACCTAAGGGCATAGTATCTACTCCTTAAGCTATACATCTCCCTAAGCAATGAATTAGGCATGATATCGACTTTAATTCTTTTCTTTCCTAAAGGATTTAGCATGGTACTAACTAAGTTGTTCTTTAGGAAAACATAAATCTATGGAAATCGACAAACACATGAATCCTAGGGCATGGTATCTAAAAATACAAAATATTATTGTAACAAAAGCGCAAATATTGAAATTCTAAAAAGACATGATTAGGGCTTCACTCTAGCCCCTAATAAAATATTTAGCTACACATAATAAAACTTAAAAAAAAAAAGAAAAAAAAAGAAATCGAAAACGTCTCCTAGAAGTAGCTCCAAATTCTCCTCTCTGGAATTGTGTATTTTTCTGTGAGGCTTAGAGGTCTATTTATAGGCTTAGGAAAACCTTACAAGCTCTAGAAAACCTAATAAAATCGGAGGTCTAACTTCTAGTCCAATTAGGACTTTGAAAACCTAATCATAAGTGGAATAGGAAGTCTAGCCACATCTGGGGGCCCTGAGTGCGCTCGATCCCATGTGGCTGCGCTCGATCATAGTTCTGCACTCGATAGTTCCTCTGATGCGCTCGAGCGCTGATGCGCTCGAGCCTGCTTCTTGTGCACGCAAGTGCTGATGCACTCACTCCTTGTATTCTAGCGCACGATCGTTGCTACGCTCGAGCCTAGGTCTAACGCGCTTGATCCTAGCTCTAGCTTTTCCTAAAATTGGTCTTTTATGCTTGAAACTTTCCAGAAACGCTTCATTTTCTTCAAACACCTAAGAACTGACAAAAACATAAAAAGGAAACAAAACATCACATAATAACACGACTAAGAGATTAACATACGTAAATTAAGGGTTATATTTTAGCACTTATCACACCCTCAAACTTACATATTGCTAGTCCCTTAGTAATACAAAACTAAAAATAAAAAGAAACTAAAACAAAAACTACTCTACCTCCACTGTCGTAGGAAACACGATTACATTTAGTATATGTAACAAGCCTTTAAAACCACTAGGCATCCCTAGTAGGACGAGCGAAGTCTCGTGATGGTTTAACAGAAATGTTATCCACTAGCATTATGCAAAGTTCATGGTGTTCCCAAGACTCAAGTATAACTTAAAACCCTGATTTTCATTCATTAACAAGATTAAAAAGAAAAACTCCATATTCACAATGAATTAGAATTTTAAAGTCAAACCAATTACAAAAGGTAGGCAAAGGCATCACAAGCTCAAAACAGTGTAAAGTGAACTAGCATATAAATATGAAGCTTCCAATTATTTCTAATATACAATGTCTCAATATCTCAAATTCACTGGGATTCCTATTAGAATGAAAAACTATGGCATAAAGTTAGATTATTTTCTTTTTGGTTAGGCTAAGCAATGTTTGATTCATTTAAGCTTTCTAATTGACTCATGTAACGAGTGTTAGGCCAATGCATCCCAAACTAGATGGTTTTAGGGCACTAGGTGTAGAAACACCCTTAAGGATTTACTAACTTAAGTCAAAAAGGCTACAAAACTAAACTAGCCATGACATTAACCAAATCAAAACTTTCACCTTTTAACGTGAACACTCAATACTTAATGAGGCAAGAGGCCCAATTACTCAGCGAAAAGCTTAAAAATGATCAACTTTTTTTTTTTTTTTTTTTTTTTAACCAATGCCAAAATATCCATCCAACAATTCACCCAGCTTCACTCAAGACAGAGAAACATACACATAAGGCTTACATGTCATACCTCACAAAAGATGTGCTAGTATGCTTGTGTCAACTCAGATCAAACAAGAGAATTCTCAAATTCCTAAACTAAGTAATCAAAGTTAGAAACTCTATCATTAGATCATGTGTTCAAAATTTTAAGTTCACCAATGAAAATTAAATCACAATTTTTCAGATCAACACAAATTTCAAGACAAACATGAACATGCATTTTTCAAAAATTAGGGACAAAGTGTATGTAAAGTGTCTCCCATATCCCCAAACTTAAATTACACATTGCCCTCAATGTGTATATAATATGGAAAGATCTTACCGGGGAGATGAGAAAACTGGCTGGAACAGGCATAGCTCATAGCACACCCCCAAACTTGAATGCAAGCATACTTGTCCCTTAAAACAAACTACTAAAATAAAAAGGAAAACATAAAATAAACTAAAAATAAACAACAACAAAATAAAATGAAAAACAATAGAAAAATGAAAAAGGATATGATATGGGGTTGCATCCCCATAAACGCTAAGTTTAACGTCTTCAGCTAGACTTTGTCCTTCTCACTACTCATAGTGGCCTCAATACCACTAATCTGGGCAGACATGCTTGAGCCCCTTCAACTTGTGGCTTAAAGCTCTGGTAGTAGCTTCAGTGTTACTCTCCTTGGGAGATGTACTCAAACTCCTCCGGTTGTGGCTTTAGCACTCTTGGTACTGCTGCATATTGGGCAGACTGGAGCACTGTGCCCTCATCTCTTGGCTCAAAGTCCCTCTCCAAATAGGGCTTTGCTCTATGTCCATTAACCTTGAATGTTTGATTTTCTTTTGGGTTATGAACCTCTAATGCTCCATGGGGGAACACTTTGGTGACAGTACATGGGCCATACCATCTTGACATAAGCTTTCCCAGAAAAAGTCTCAACCTTGAATTGTACAGCAAAACTTTTTGTCCTATATGAAACTCTTTTCTGACAAGTTGCTTGTCATGATATGCCTTGGTCATTTCTTTGTACAACTTGGCATTTTCATAGGCATCATGCCTCAATTCTTCTAGCCCAACCAGCTGAAGTTTCCATTTTTCACCCACTTGCTTCATGTCGAAATTGAATTTCTTTATGGCCAAGTATGCTCGATGTTCTAATTCTACAGGCATGTGACATGCCTTCCCAAAGACTGACCGATATGGCAACATGCCAATGGGAGTCTTGTAAGCAGTTTAATAGGCCCATAGTGCATCATTCAATCTCAGAGACCAATCATTTTTGTTAGTGCGCACCGTCATCTCCAGGATGTTGTTGATTTCTCGATTGCTGATCTTCACTTGTCCACTTGTCTGGGGATGATACGTAGTGCCCACTTTATGTGTGATCCCGTACTTCTTTATCAAAGAAGCGAAGGGTTGATTATTAAAATGGCTTCCTCTGTTACTAATGATTGCTCTTGGTGTCCCAAATCGAGTGAAAATGTTTTCCTGCAAAAAATTCACAACAACTTGATGATCATTAGTCTTTGAGAGGGCAGCCTCGATCCATTTGGACACATAATCTACACCCACAAGAATATACAAATACCCGAATGAGTTAGGAAATGGGCCCATAAAATCAACGCCCCATACATCGAAGAGTTTGACCTTTTGAATGTTTTGTAATAACATTTGATTTCTAGAAGAGATGTTCCCGGTCCTTTGGCATTTGTCATAGGCATTGCAAAACCCAAAAGCATCCTTAAATATATGAGGCCAAAAAAATCCAGATTGTAATACCTTGAGTGCCGTTTTCTTGGCTCCAAAATGTCCCCCGCATGCAAGCTGATGGCAACGATGTAAGATGCTGGTATGCTCTTCCTCTGGTACACATCTCCGGATGATTTGATTAGGGCAGAATTTGAAAAGATAGGGTTCATCACAATGGTACTATTGAGAAATGGATATCAATCTCTTCTTTTCTTGACTAGACATACTTGGAGGGATGACCCTTGCAGTGATGTAGTTCACAATGTCAACATACCATGGTTTCTTGACTAGACATACTGCTTATCAGGAAATTGTTCACCTAAAGGAAGCTCATTCCCTTCTTCTTCATCCAGCAACCTGGACAAGTGATCTGCCACCATACTTTCACTTCCTCTTTTGTCCTTGATTTCTAGATCAAATTCTTGCAGCAGCAAGACCCATCTGATCAACCTAGGTTTTGCATATTTCTTTGCAAACAGGTATCTTAGCACAGCATGATCAGCGTAGAAGATGACTTTATATCCAATTAGATATGACCTAAGTTTTTCCAGGGCAAAGATGATAGCTAACATCTCTTTTTCAATGGTGGAATAGTTCAGCTGAGCATCATTCAAGGTCCTAGAAGCACAATAGATGGCATGAGGTACCTTCCCAACTCGTTGTCCCAGAACAGCTCCCAGCACAAAGTCACTGGCATCACGTATAAGCTCGAACGGTAGGTGTTGTGCAAATTTATTTAACTTGCAAGTGTACGAATCGATTGTAGTTTAATGGATTGCAAGTGCGAGGTCGAACACACAGGAAATTGTGTTTTTGAAAGAGCAATTTATATCTAAACTAATTAAATCCTAATCTAGTTCCAAAAGGTTTTTGATTTTGAATTTGGTTTTGAAATTAAAAGACAAACATAAACTAATTAAAATAAACTAAGAGATAAAAGACTAAGGTTTGTGAATTCACACTCCGAATCATAACAACATACTTCCATGTTTATCAATACTAATCTGAAGTTCTCACAATTAAAATCTTAGATATGTTTTACTATGCTTCAAACAATTAATCAAAGCCATCCCATGTATCCATTCATTGTACAAATCACAAGAGAAATCCAATATCAATTAATCATCAGATGTATCCTTAAATCACAAAAGATATCCAATCTTAATTGAAACACCATA
The DNA here is from genome assembly GCF_965113065.1 of Corylus avellana. NCBI lineage: Eukaryota > Viridiplantae > Streptophyta > Magnoliopsida > Fagales > Betulaceae > Corylus > Corylus avellana. The sequence goes on along the minus strand of NC_142491.1, from coordinate 26,656,577 downwards.
TGTATCCGTAGAACAAATCACAAGGGATATCCAATTATTTAGGCAAATAAAATCAAGCAATCAATTATGTGAAATTATCTTAAATCATCAAGTGTATCCTTGAATCACAAAAGATATCGAAGAATCACTCCTCACATTGAAAAGAAGTAAAACAATTGAAATATTAAACCCAATAAAATCAGATAAATAAAGACTTACATGAAAGTATTGATGTTCTTCATCGGTGAGGTTTCATCCCCAACCTTAGTTGGGAATTTAGCTCCACATAAAAATAAAACCTAAATCTAAAGAAAACCTAAACTAAAAAGAGAAAAACTGTAGAATTTTGCTCTCTGGAATTCTATATATTTTCTTGAATGCAAAGACATCTATTTATAGGCTTAGGAAAGTCCTAAAAGCCCTATTAAACCTAGATAATTCGTAGGTCTGTCTCCCAGTCAAAATAGAAGTCTGAAATCGGAATAGGATTCGTCCAAATTTGTGTCCTTTAATTGTGGGGCGATTTTGGCATAGTAACCGTCCGAATTAGAAAAATTCTTTTTCACAACTAATTGTAGTATTTTGAGTTAGCTTTACAATGCCATTTGAATCACTTTAATCCGATATTTGAGCAGAAAGTTATAGGCAAAATACTGAGATATGTGCAGAATCAAAATTTGAATCAAATCCGAAATTTTATCCAATTTGATCTTTAATCCGATTGAACATTTTCTTGGATTTAGTTAGACTTAACCACATCATCTAGGTCTTCTCAAAGTATGCTTTCTTCCAAACCTTGCATTTTTCCCTTGAAAGCTGTAGTTTTTCTTTATTGACCTACAAAACATTAAAAACACAAAACTAACACAAAATATTAAATAACGACACAGCTAAAGGATTAATTAATGTAAATAAAGGGGTCCAAGTATGCAATATTTGGCACTGATCAGTAGGTTCTAATCTGGTGCCATCATTATTGGTGCAGATGTGAGCAACTTTTTCAGTATGTTGAAAGAATTCATGCACTCATCAGTCCATAAGAACTTCACAACTTTGGCCAACAGTGCACAGAGAGGCCTAGACATCTTGGAAAAGTCTTTGATGAATCTTCTATAGAATCCGGCATGTCCTAGAAAACTTCTCACACCCTTTACTATCGTAGGAGGAGGAAGTTTGGAGATGATGTCAATTGTTGCTTTACCCACTTCAATGCCCTTGCTGGAGATGACATGACCCAGCACAATACATTGTTGTACCATGAAGTGGCACTTTTCCCACTTAATCACCAGATTACATTCTTTGCACCTTTTAAGGACCATCTGCAGATGGTGGAGGCATTCCCATATCTATAGTTTTAGACCCCAGATTGGAGCAATCTTGGTGGCGTTAGAAATCTAATTCAAATATATACAATGTCATATTTCACGAGGTTCACCTAATTTAAATTTTTATTAGGTCAAAACGGGCTATAAAGAGAAGACTAGAAAGTTGGGTAGAATTGTTCATGTGCAATCTCATCTAAACAAGATTGCAGCCAAGGAGCAATAGAGAGGCTCGTCTCCAACCTCGTCTAGTTGAGATTGCAAACGAGGGATCAGTGGGAGTCACAGAAAGGCTCATCCGGACGAGTTTGCAGACGTGCCGCACAGTTTTCTTAAATCTAACTTTATTTTGTATTATTATTAGGTTTAGGGTTTGGGGGCCTATATATACATGTTTTATAGACCCTAGAACGTAGCTTTTGTTTATGAATCAGTTTTTATCAATAAGATTACTTAGATCTGAATTTCTTCATTATTTTCCTTCAAACCCTAGAGAGTATTGTTGTCACAAATACATACCTAAATTAATAGGCAAATATTTACTACGTTTTACTCACAAGTGCAAAAGATCAAAACAATAGTATAGCAGGCAAATACGAGATTATTCCCACGGGGACTGGTAAATAATGCTTAGAATGTATTTTCCTATTTAACTAATGGGTTTAAATCAATTGTCACATATTGAATTAAACTAAACAAATAAAATAAAAGAAATACTTAAACTAAAAGGATTAGGGTTTGAAAACCACCGCTAACCATACTCAAATAAGACTAACAATATGCCAATATTCCAATTATCTCTAGATATCCAATGTTTGTCAACCAAAGGGCATGGTATTTACTTCTTAAGCTATTGATTTCCCTAAACAATGAACTAGGCATGGTATCTATTCTAGTTCTTTCCTTCCCCAAAGGATTTAGCATGATATCTACTAAGTTGTTCTTTAAAGAAGCATAAATCCATGGAAATTGATAACCACACTAGAGCATAGTATCTACTCCCGGTTCCCCATGTTGATTAGCCCAAGAACCTATGATGGGGTTCTTTTGTCACTCTATTAAGCCCAAGCCTCGGCCATCCTAATTGACTTAAATAACATAAATCCAAGCACATGCATATGATCAAACACATTCATATGAAGAATTCAAGTAAACAGGAAGTAATCAAATTAAACACCCAAAAGATAATTGTAGCAAAGGCACCAATATTTTGCAAACCTAAAGAGACATGATTAGGGCTTCAATCTAGCCCTAATTAAAATACTAAACTACATAACAAAAATAAAAGGGGAAGAGAAGAAAAACCCAAACTCTTCTTGATCTAGCCTTCAGTTCTTTTCCAGAGCTTGTGTCTGCTTCTCCACACTTTTTCCTAGAGGCTTAGAGATCTATTTATAGGCTTTGGAATACCCTAGAAGTCCTAGAAAACCTAGTAAAATTGTAGGTTTATTTCCTAGTACAAGTAGGATAAAGTAAACCTAAACTCAAGTGGAAAAGGACTCTTTTTGCATCTAGGCCACGCGAGTGTGCTCGATCACAGGTTGATGCACTCGATCACACTCTTGCGATCGATCCTTGTGTTGAGCGCTCGTGCGCATCATGCACTCGCGCCTGGCTTGATATGTGATCGAGCACTAGTGCGCTCGATCCTGGCTGTCTTGCGCTCGAGCACAGATGCGCTCGAGCCTAGCTTGGCCTGCGATCGATCCTATGGCTTCCAACTTTTTCCCAATTTGTCTTTTAAGTTTGAAACTTGCTGTAAATACTTGCTTTTCTTCAAAAACCCTAAAAACATAAGAAAACACAAAAACAAAGAAAACATCAAGTAATAACAAAACTAAGAGACTAACATATGTAAATTAAGGGGCTAAAATATGTATATTTTAGCACTTATCAATTATCTAGCGTTTAAAGAAGATTTCTTAGATTCTTTGATTGCATCAAGATCTACAAATATCTATCCGTTATTTATTATTGTTCTTCTTTGTAGCCCACTAAGTTGCACTGCATCAATTGGTATCGAAGCCCAAGTTACTTTCCATGAATGGAGAGGGGCAACCATTGTGCAGACATGAACAAAGTGTACGTGCGTACGGAGGTAGCACATAAGGAGCAACTGGTGATTCGTTTGCGGCACATGGAGGAGTGGTTTGGTGGTATAGCCGTGCAAAAGTGGAAGCGGGTGTGCGCCCAACACGGAGTCCCAACTGATCACTTTGCTGATATGGGTGATCCGAATGGTTGTCGTCGTCAACCAAGACCATGGTACGCGGAGGTGGAAGGCAAATTTATCGTTTAGAGTGAACCTGTCAATCCTTTTGCGGGGCGCAGAGTGCGGATGAAATTTCCTATGACACAAGCTCATTCTATTCCATGGGAAGCAGGCATCAAGCTCAACATCTCGGAATTCCAAGGTTGCTTGCAACCCGAAGAGTTCTTTGATTAGGTGGTTATGGTGGAAGAGGTTCTTGACTTCAAAGGGGAGCCCGATGAATGACGAGTCTCTTTGGCGGTAAACACATTTTGGGGAAGAGTTGCGGCGTGGTGGCAGCAACTAAAGTAAACTAGGGTGCGGCAAGGCAAAAAGAAGATCAACAGTTGGGAGGAACTATTGAAATATATGCGAGTCGCTTTCTTGTCCCATAGTTATACCATGTGCCAAAAGTCACAGAATTGGAGACAATGGTCTATATCTGTGAGAAAATAATAGAAAAGTCCTACAAAAAGAAGGTGCCTAGAGAGGCGGCAGAGGTCAAGCATCAGTCAATGACCAGATACATTGGCAATACGTGCCGACAATTTTAGACTACATGCACCATGGAAGGCAAGGTGGCCAAGCTTGTCATCGATCCAAGGAGTTGTGAGAATGTAGTCTCGGAGGAAGCGGTTCGAAAATTGGGGCTTCAAACCAAGAGGCATCCTACTCCCTATCGGGTAGAATGGCTCACAAGAGGAAATGAGGTAAATAGTTCTAAATGTTGTCTCGTGTCCTTTTTCATTGGAGTTAAATATTGGGATGATGTGTGGTGTGATCTGGTTGACATGGATATGTGTCACCTATTGTTGGGAAAGCCGTGGCAATGTGAGAAGGCTGCTATCCATGATGAAACAAAGAACGCATACAACTTCATGGTTGACAAAGTCAAGCTGACGTTGCTACCTAACCAAGATGTGGGGCCCAAACCTTCACAAGGGGATGGTCAATCATTTGTAGCAAAGCCAAAGTTGACGGACATGGAAAGGTTCGTAAGTAGAGTAGTGCCGAAAGCGGGTGAAGATGACACGGTTTCCTATGGTGAGGTGATGTCTTAACGGGGGGAGGTATAACTAGACGACTGGGGTCTGCGGCTTGACACCTTAGCCATTATTCACAAACCTCAATCCCACCTACCATATCCGTATTATGTGGAGGTGGAAGATTAATGGGTTGACAAGGAATTCCAAGAAGATGGATTCATTGATGAAGAGTTCGAGCAACAAGAAGAGGTTGAAGAGCCTTCACAAGGGTTTGCAGATTGGGATCCCCCACCAACATGTGATCCCGACGAGAAGGATGAAGATCCTAAGGAAAGACCTTTGCCATCCGACCAAGAGGGAGAGTACGTAGTAGATTGGTTTACTACCATGTTTGGTGGCCTCTACCCCGAAGACGATGACCCATTGGAAAAGGGAGGACCCGCGGATGGTATTGTAGATTCTGATGCAGTTTCCAAACCTCATGAAGTTGACAAAGACCATCTAGGTGAAGTGCCTAATTTTAATGATGAAGGAGTTGGTTATGTTGATTTCCTTGGTGTAGACGATATTTTGTTAAATTTTCATAACTATGATTGTGATGAGTTTTATGAGGCTTGAGGAGAATTACATGTTCACAAGGGAAACAACGACTGACCCATTCTTAAGTATTTTCATAACATGTGGAAGGGGAAAAGTACGAGGGAAGAATGACAAGCCTGACATATTGCAAGGTGGCGTGTGGGGCCTTAAAAATAATCATCATAGTCTTTCGATGATTAAGATCATCATGTTTCTTGTGGGGTGTTGTCTTGTCTTGATATTGAGGAAAGGAGAATGGAACGAATTGACAGTGCACCAGAAGGATCGTGGAAAGAACCATACGAATTCGAGGACGAATTCTCTCCAACTGGGGGAGAATGTTGTAAGGGGGAACGGGTGGAACTTACTCCTACAGACATCAACAATGAGGGTGTGAATTCGAGGACAACTTCTCTCCAACCTGAGGATGATGTAGACCAGCAAGCTAAGGATCCTATAAAGAAGAGCAATGATTTAGGGGGAAACTCACACTTGACAAGTTCTATTAAAAGGGCCATTATAGAGTTTCAAATATCTACAAAGTCTTGTTTCGCGAGGGTCAGCTAATTTCAATTTTTACTAGATCAAAACTGGCCATAAAGAGAAAGACTAGAAAGCTGGGCAGAATTGTTTGTGTGCAATCTCATCCGAACGAGATTGCAGCTGAGGAGCAACAGAGAGCCTCGTCACTAGATTGCAGACGAAGGATCAGTGGGAGTCACAGAGAGGCTTGTCTGCAACCTCATTTCGGACGAGTTTGCGGATGCACCGCACAGTTTTGCTAAATCCGACTTTATTTCGTATTATTATTAGGTTTAGGGTTTGTAGGCCTATATATACATGTTTTATAGACCCTAGAACATAGCTTTTGTTTATGAATCAGTTTTTATCAATAAGATTACTAAGATTTCAGTTTCTTCATTATTTTCCTCAAACCCTAGAGAGTATATAGTGTTTAGAGAAGATTTCTTAGATTATTTGATTGTATCAAGATCTAAAAATATCTATTAGTTCTTTATTGTTGTTGTTCTTTCATCCCACTAAGTCGCACTGCATCACTGGGGCACCAATATTGTATTACAGGTCCCTAAGGGCAGGTCCAACCTTGTTGAGAATGGGTAATATCTCGATTAGATCATGTATGATAGTTATGACCTATTAAAGCATTAGTTTTCTGCATTAAAATTTATAGGTGATTGTCACTAAGATTACACCTACACATCTAAGAAACCCAAAATTATATTCTTATGGTGTGATAATAGAGGTAACGCCTCATTTGCTTATCAAAAATATATGTTTACTTCTACATATAAGCAATAGCTCATTTCATACTCAACTGTGAGATTTATTTACTAAGTCATAGACTTACGCAGTAATTGCGGCTTGTCAGATTAGAGTAGCTGTTAAAATGACTTTTAAAGGAGAGAACCTAGAGTCAGTTTTGCATACACCAGATTTGATTAGAATGATTGTAACCACCCATGGAAAAGCGCTAGCCACGTTTACCCTATTACCCTAAAAGGACTACTCAATTTGGAGCTTCCCTATAATTCATTATAAAGCCTAGTTTCACCTATTAACTAGGCAATGTGGGACTTACTGCCCATGACTATCTTTATAAACCACCCACTTTATGTGGAATTTTTCTTATCTTCCCAATATGGGACCGGGGTGTTACAAACTCCCCCTTTTAAATTCTAGACGTCCTTGTCAGGGCCACGTTATGCAATGCTCTAGTACCACATGAGCTAGCACTACTAGGTGGCTCTGATACCACTTGTAACGACTTAGGGAAAAGCGCTAGCCACATCTACACTATTACCCCAAAAGGACTAGTTACTTTGGCGCTTCCCTATAATTCATTATAAAGCCCAGTTTCACCCAGTAACTAGGCAATGTGGGATTTAGCACCCATGACTATCTTCATAATCACCCACTCTATGTGGGCTTCTTCTCATCTTCCCAATATGGGACCGGGGTGTTACAAACTCCTCCTCTTAAATTCATGACGTCCTTGTCAGGGTCATGTCATGCAATGTTTCAGCACCACATGACTTGGCGTTACTAGGTGGCTCTGATACCGCTTGTAACAACCCAAGGAAAAGCGCTAGCCACATCTGCGCTATCACCTCAAAAGGACTAGTTACTTTGGAACTTCCCTATAATTCATTATAAAGCCCAGTTTCACCCAGTAACTAGGCAATGTGGGACTTAGCACCCATAACTATCTTCATAAATCACGCACTCTATATGGGCTTCTTCTCATCTTCCCAATATGGGACCGGGGTGTTACAAACTCCCTCTCTTAAATTCCTAACATCCACGTGAAGGCCACGTCATGCAGTGCTCCAGTACCACATGATCTGGCATTACTAGGTGGCTCTGATACCATTTGTAACGACCCAGGAAAAAGCGCTAGCCACATCTGCGCTATTACCCCAAAAGGACTAGTCAATTTGGAGCTTCCCTAAAATTTATTATAAAGTCCAGTTTCACCTAGTAACTAGGCAATGTGGGACTTAGCACCCATAACTATCTTTATAAATCACCCATTCTATGTGGGCTTCTTATCTTCCTAATATGGGATCGAGGTGTTACAAACTTCCTCTCTTAAATTCTTGACGTCCTCATTTGGGCCACGTCATGCAATGCTTCAGTACCACACGACCTGGCATTGCTAGGTCGCTCTGATACAGTTTGTAACAACCTAGGAAAAAGCGCTAGCCACATCTGCGCTATTACCTCAAAAGGACTAGTCAATTTTGAGCTTCCTTAGAATTCATTATAAAGCACAGTTTGACCTACTAACTAGGCAGTGTGGGACTTAGAACCCATGACAATCTTTATAAATCACCCATTCTGTGTGGGCTTCTTCTCATCTTCCTAATATGTTATCGGGGTGTTACAAATTGGTAGCTCCAAGTCTATGATCAATGCAGGATATTTTAGACGTGGGTTGGTCAATCTAATTTTGCCATTGGAGAGGTACTTAGCAGCCAAATATGAAGGTAAATACATGCGTACTTTATTACTATGAAATATCTCAAATCCGTCATTTTCACCTTCCGTTGCATTTGCTCTGAGTATGTTAGATGGGCAATCCATTCAGTTAGTTAACTCAATTGGAGATATTGCCAATAACTCTACCAAAATGGTCAAGGCCAGTTTTGGAGGTGTTACACTTATATAGAGCATGCTCTCTTTAAATGGTATGAGGCTTTTTGGGGTAAACCCAATAACTAAAACCGTGCGAGCTAAGGCCTGAAGTGGACAATATCATACCACTTGGAGTGGAGTGTTACATTTGCTCCCAAAACCTTGAAAGAGATTGTAACATCCCAATATTTCTCTTCTTTTCTTTGTAAATAAAATCGAGTGTTACACTGAAATAATCTTACACAGCGGAAAAACTAAAATTATCAAAACAAAATAATACCGTTAAAAATACTTTTCTTTATACAAAAATACCCAAAGCTATGTCGTACAAGGCATTTATACAAATCTATCCAACAGTCTAAACTCTAGACAAAACTTAACCAACTTGGAATCTCTGTACATCTCAATATGAATCTCTAATCACAACTGCATAATTACCTTGACTTTCCATTCCTGCAAGCACTACAAAAAACTGTAAAGTAATGAGTCAATTGATTCACAATAATATAAATCACTGTTGAAGCAATTATATCAAAAGGTCAGATATTTAATAAAACTATAAAGATCTATATTGTTGAATATCAATATCATACTTAGTAAGTAAGAATACTTACAGTGGGTTATAGGAATGAATCATCAAAGATAATTACTTGTTGAAACTCATTTTGCTGCAATTAATCCTTAATCAAAATTTCCCAATCACCAACTCTCTCTCTCTCTCTCGCCCAACTCTCTTTATTTCTTCCTCTCAATCTCCTTTCTCTGACTTATCTCAATCTCTCACTCTCCCTCTTCACTGGTTCGGTTGAGGCAAGAAAGAGTGACTTAAATAGGCAAGAGGGAGGAAAGAAAAACAAAAGAAAAGAAAAAATAATGGGGTTGTACGTGAGGAGTAAAAAGAAGAATTCTCTCTTTCCCACTACAATACAACATGGTCACCAAGGCAAACATTACAATTTATTAAAAACAAATCTAATAAAATCTCCAACACTATTTTCACCTAATTTCCCTTAAAATCTGAATCCCACAAATTCTTCACTTATAAAATCAATCACCAATTATTACAATCATACTCCAAATTATATCAATCAATCATCAATTATCATAACTCTTAAATCTCCCAATAAAATAATCAACATCATGGTATAATAACCTCAAATCAATATTCATAAGATCTAATAAATTCCTCAAGAATAAATATTATTACCTAATATCATCAATAAATATCTCCACCTCAAAAGAAATATCATTACCTAATATGAATAATATATCATTAAATAAATATCTCTAAAATAAGACTTAAAAAATCTGGGACGCTACAGAGATGGTCCTCATAGGCTTCCACCCTCATATCAGTATGGATCTAATTATTTCCTTACTTACAGCTCGATCAATGACAAGCTTTCCCACCAGACACGACAACCCCTTCATTACAATACCATCCAGGGCTGCCTCTTGCATCTCAACCTCCACGCTTTCCTCCTTCGATAGTGAGAAATTTCCCTATAATTTAGTTAGATTGTCGGCCAGATTCTCCACCTCGGACACCAAAATCCTTTGATGAAAGACCCATCGGTATGGGTTAGACTAGAAGAAACAATTCTTTCTCCTCTAAGTTTCACATAGACCTAAAGGGAAGAAAAAAAAAATACATATTTATTTTATGTGGATTCAGATTTGGAAAAGATATAGATTCAATATTTAAATAAATACATATTTATTTTTTAAATTTTTATTACATTTTGAAACAGACAAAAAAAATAAAATATTTAATATTTTTTGGGATAAAATGAGAATATACTTGAAACAACATAGAGAAATATTTGTAGAGTAAAATTTGGTACTCTTGTGAGCAAATAAGTAATAATTTTTTCAATGCATCTTGATATGTGTATAAATACAGTGGAATTAAATTATGCCTACTGGCTTCAAGAAACAAGAGCATTTGTGATGTGGTCTTTTTGTGTGCAAAAATAATCAATGATAAAATTACCACTTGCAATAGGACGAATCCTTGTAGGATAGGGCTATATTGAGGGTGTCGAACCTCAATGACTACACATGCGTTGCTATCAAGTTTGTCAAGATTAAAAGTAACTTAAGAGAAGGTGTTGATTTTGTTTGGAAGACTTAAGTGCATAAAGTAAATGTAAAAGAGAATTGAAATAGAATAAGGGGAGAGTAGGGTATTGACTTCCCCGCTATTCGCACAACAATGGTTAATCATATTTAATCAGAGAAATTTATTCTATGCGTCATAAAAATAATCAAGAAAGTACCATTATTAAGAAATAAGTATAATTCATCTTCGGTTGGCATGGACTGTCCAACTAACCACTAAGATGCGGTACGATCTGTCTTCCCTAGGTATTAGATGACTATATAATTCCTTAATAGGCTATACATAATCAAGGAATAAGCATAATCCATTTTCAGTTGGTACAAACTGTCTACTTATATTACACTAAACTAGGGTGTAGTACAATTCGTCTTCCCTAAGCATAGCCTATCAAACTCTCTTGATCATGTGTCAAGTAAAATCGTTGTATAGTCATCATTCTCATAATCACAGCAAACAAGAATGATTTGAGTTCAATAAAGGTAAAAAGCTTTTTAAGACAAGAGAATAATTTCACCAATATTGAGTTTTGAAATTAAGAACAATTGCAATAAAACCTTAAGAACAATAACAAATACTAGCAACCCTCTAAATTATACAACCATCATGCATAGATAGAAAATTCCTAAATTAAATACAATCAAACCATTGTGCCTAGATATGGCTATATCAATGCCCAACGATGAATTTAGCCATTCATGACTCTACTAGAATAGCCTCCTCCATGATCTTCTTATCTTCAACTCTTCAAACCTCTAAGAAGATTTTGTATGCATTTTGCTCTTAGCTAACAATTTGTCTTTCTTCAAGGCTTAGATGTCTATTTATAGGAAGTAAAACAAACCCTAAAAGCCCTAAGAATCCCAAAAAAACCGTAATTCAGTCTCTCAATTGGATTTTGAGACATAAGAAAGCTTTCCATATCAGTTTTAGCATCTTCCAAACTTTTCAACACAAGTGCGCACTAGCCTAGCTACAATGTGAGCTCAAGCGTAGCTATAGTAACTCGCTACAATAACCTTATTATAGTAATTCGCTACACTAACTTTGCAACAATACTAGAAATGCATTTTAAGCCCAAATTCAATAAAACTAATTGCATTTTTCATTAGGAACATGAAAACACAAAAAAAAAAAAGAAAAAAAAGTCAAATAGATAACTAAGGATTTAACATATGCGAGTTAAGGTGCTTGAATGTGCAACATTCAGTGCTTATCAATTTGTACTACTTCTTCGTATATATAAAAAAAATAAATAATAATACTATATATTTACATCTCTCAAGTTTTGTTATGGTTCTAACTTGTTATATTCTAAGTAGTCTAAACAACTAATTACAAAATTACACTTTAACCCCCCCCCCCCCCCCCCCACAAAGTTTGGGGCGATTTGCAATCCGACCTCCAAAGTTTCAATTTTTGAAATTCACCCCCGCAAAGTTTTAAATTTTTGCAATTCAGCCCTTCCATCAGTCAAAGCCATTTTGACTAACGGAACAGTGATCACGTGACTCGCACGTGATCACTTTTGGCATTTTCTTCCCTAAAATGCCCTCAAACCCATCTTCTTCCTTATTGTAGCGGGAATATCTATTTGCCCACAAAGTTCCAGGTTGGCCTCAAAGCTTGATCTCGGAAAGCTTGAGAACTGTCCCTCGATTGGAATCACCCCACGCAAGTGGTTATATGGCACACTAAACTTTGACAGGGGGATTGATCCATATATATTATTATATGACTGTTGTGAGTTTTAAAAGTACTTGCAAGTGCATGAGTCATTTGCAATATATCTTTTGCAAGAGATTGAATCCACAAAGAATTGTGTTGTGAAAATAAATTTCTATCTAAATTAATTATATTTTAACCTAATTCCGAATTTGTGTGATTTTTCTTGCAAAATGATAAACTAAATGAAATTGATTAAATCGAATGTAAAAGGCACTAAAGTTTCAGAATTCACCTCACCAAAATAAGGCATACATTCTCATATTTTGTTCATACAATCAACACGCAATCAAACCCTATGCATATTCTATTTTCTTTTTTTCATAAAATTAATCTATTGAAACATTCAATGAATCCAACCTTAATACAAATCACAACGAATACCCAATTGAAATAAAATCATCCAATGTATCCGTTTGATTTACGAATCACAATTGATATCCAATTTCAATCGAATGATTCGATGTATTCATCTGATCGAACACATCGAATATCCAACATTTAATCAAAATAATAATCAAACATTCAATTGAAAGGGTTTAATCAAATAATTGAATTAAAATAGAACATCAAATATATAAACGTCGGAATTGTATAAACATACATGAGAAATACAAAACTAATCAATGGTGAGGCTTCATCTTCAACCTTAGTTGAAGATTTTAGCCTCTTATGACTACAAAAATCATCATAAAATGGATTGAAGTCCTCAAAACTATAAAACTTACAAAGGGAATCAAGTTTAGAGCTCAAAAAGGTCAAAAAGTCGGAATAATAGACTGAAGGGCACCCCCTGTCCCCGTTTTTCTCGAAAAATATCCTATTTATAACCCTAAATTAGGGTTTCTTATCGCAATCTGACATGGCCGTCCAGACAGGAACTTATTATTTTTTTTCTTTTTGGTCTTCGCCCGACTGCAGTCAAGGGCACGAATGTGCGCTCGAGCCCAATTCTGTCCGAACAAGCACTGCATTCCTTGGTGGCTTTCTCCTAAAAACTGGCATTTCTCGCATTAATTCCACGCTTTTCCCTTAGCAACCTTCAAAACCCTAAAAATACAAAACTAACACAAAACATCAGAACATAATAAAGCTAAAGGATTAACAAATGCAAATTAAGGGGTCCAAATATACAATATTTGACACTCAACAAACACCCCCAAACTTACATTTTGCTAGTCCTTTAGGAAACAAAACGAAACACAAAATGAAAGCAAGAAACATAAATTCGTTGTCGTGGGAGAGACGATTGCATTTAGCATAAGCAACAAGCCTTTTAATCCCCTAGGTATCCTTAGAGGACGAGTGAAGTCTCGTGAGGGTTTAACAACAATGATACCCACAAACATTTTCAATACTATGTCATTTACAGGCATGAATTTCCACACAAACACATGGTCCTTACTCATGAGCATGCTTAACAAGATAAACACCAAAATCATACCATCAGGACATCCAAAATCAATTCACTCATAAATGGGCAATTGAGACAACACATGCTTCAATAAGTGCAAAGTGAGATTAACACACAATCATGAGGCTTCAATTTACTCAAAGTTTGTGTACCTCAAAATTCGTAGAAATTCTATCATATGAAAAAAACCAAGGCATTAATTAAAGGAATGCAAAAAAAAATTTATTATGTAGGTTGTGCAATGCTCGGCTTCCTTAAGCTGTCTAATTGACTTATGTAACTAGTGTTGGGCCAGTGACTCGCAAACCAGATGGCTTTAGGGCACTAGATGTAAAAAAAATCCCTAAGGGCTTAATGACTCAAGTTAAAAAGGCTATGAAGCCAAACTAACCATACAATCGACCAACTTAAATTTCACATCTTTTTACACAATCACTCGATGCTTAATGAGGCAAGAGGTCTGGTTACTCAATGAGAAACTCAAAATGACTTTTTTTTTTTTTTTTTTTTTTAAAGCCAAGGTTATTCATCAACAACTCATCCTACAAATCTCAAGATACACACTCTTCAATTCAATTCTCATACCTCACAGACTCTATGCTAATGTGCATGTGATGATCAACTCAAAACATGTGAAAGTCTCTTTTAGCCAAAAAAAATTGAGTCAAAGGACTCAAATTTTTAATGACATAATGTGTTCAAGATGTTAAACAAACCAATGAATGCCAAACCAATGAGTTACAGTGTAACTCATGCTTAATCAACAACATAGCAATTTTTTTTTTTTTTTTTTATTTTTGAAATAAAATACGTACAAACAACAGAAGAAAAAAAAAAAAGGAAAAAAAAGAAGAAGAAGAAGAAGAAGAAAGAAATTGACAGTCATGTCTTTCCCACCCCCAAACTTAAATGACAATTGTCCCCAATGTGGCCAGAAATACAATAGCGAATGGGGAGAACACTTCGGGCATAACGTTGGAAAACGTCCCCCAAACTTGAATGTAATACACCTGTGCTGAAAAACATAACAGAACGAAAACAAAAACAAGCAAAACAAAATCAAATGACAACAAAAACTCAAAGTAACAAGGGGTTGCCTCCCACAAGCGATAAGTTTACCGTCTTCAACCAGACTTTCCACAGCAGGTGTATTGCATGACCCAAACAACATGCGACATTAGCCAAACGCACTAAAAGGATAGGTGAAAGTGGTTTTCTCTTGATCTAAGGAATAACCATCAAGGACATAGTAGTAGGGATGTCCAGCTAACCGTTCCACCATCTGATCAATGAACGGGGGAAGGAAATGATCTTTCCTTATTGTGGCATTCAGCTTGCGGTAATCAATGAACCCCTGCCATCATGTTTGAACACGAGTTGGGAGCAACTCATTGTCCTTATTCTTCCCCTCGGTCACACCCAACCACTTAGGCACCACATGAATGGGACTAATCCATTTACTATCAAAAATAAGATATATAATACCTGCATCCAAAAGTTTGATCACTTCAGCTCTCACAACCTCTTGCATGTCCGGGTTCAGTTGCCTTTGTGGTTCATCAATGGTCCAACCCTATGGCTTCCTTATGCTCTCTTAAAACATCCAGTAACTTTCCTTCCTGAGCATTAACTAGGTTGGAAGCTATGATCACAGGCAAAGTCTTAGTAGGGCCCAGAAACTTATACTTTAGGGTGTCAGGTAAAGGTTTTACATCCAACTTGAGAGGCTCAACTGCTGATAAAGATGGGTTGGGGAATGATATCTCAGTGATTTCCTCATTTTCCGGTTGCATCTCAGGAATGGAATCCAATACGGCATTAGCTTGCTCAAGTAATTTGTCAAAGTCCAAGATCACATCCAAATTTGGCAAAGCACTCCATCACAGGGTCCTCAATACTAAGCTCACTAATAGTCTCAACTAGTTCAAGTAACCTGTCAAGGTCCAGATCACCGTCAGATTCAGCAAAACACTCTACCACAGGATCCTCAATACATGGCTCACTAAAAATACCAGTTTGCTCAAGTAACCTGCCAAGGACTAGATCACCTTTAGATTGAGCAAAACACTCTACCTCAGGGTCCTCAATACTTAGCTCATACGAAGTACCCACTTGCTCGAGTAACCTGTCAAGGTATAGATCATCTTCAAATTGAGTAAAACACTCTTCCACAGGATCCTCAATGCTTAACTCACTAACAGTCTCATCAGTTATTTCTTCAATTAGACACACATTTCTGACCTCATCATGTTCAATTGGCTGTTTGCTGATGTCAAAGATGTTCAACTCCACTGTCATGTTCCCAAAAGAAATCTTCATTACCCCAATCCTACAGTTGATTAGGGCATTAGCCGTAGCTAAGAAAGGTCGCCCCAAAATCACCGAAATTTGGCTCCCAACATTCTGAACTAGTTCCGTGTCTATCACTATGAAGTCCACAGGGAAGTAAAATTTGTCCACCTTAATCAACACATTCTCAATGATTCCCCTTGGGATCTTCATAGACCTGTCAGCCAACTGGAGTGTCATAGATGTGGGCTTCAATTCTCCTAACCCCAATTGTAAGTAGACTGAATAAGGCAGGAGATTTACACTTGCTCCCAAATCCAACAAAGCCCTATCAATCCGGCTAACTCCTCTCATGCAAGAGATTGTACGACACCCAGGGTCCTTATATTTGATGGGGAGCTTGAATTGAAGGATGGAGCTGACTTGCTCGGTCATAAATGCTTTCTTTGGGACATTTGTCTTTCTCTTGACAATGACTAAATCCTTTAAGAACTTAGCATATGATGCCACTTGCCGGATAGCATCCAGAAACGAGATGCTTATCTGAACTTGTTTGAATACCTCCAAAATTTCAGCAAACTGCGCACTTTTCTTCCGGGCTTTCAATATTTTTGGATATTGAGCTTTTAGGACAAAATCCATGGGGGCATCATCAAGAATGAGTATGACTATGGTAGGCTCAGCATCTCTCTCTACATTGTTGTGACTTTCTTGCCCTTGCGATACAGCAGGGTTCTCTTTTGACAGAACCACTTGATTGTCCACTTGTCTCCCTGACCTAAGTGTGACAATGGATTGCACATGTTCCTGCCCGTGCACAGGATTTGAAGAATTTCCAATTGCAAATTGTCCCTTAGGATTGGGCATGGGCTGACTTGGGAACTTTACCTTCTCTCTTTCACCCAAGTGGTTTGCTATCTGTCCAATCTGACTCTCCAGCTTAGCAAGTGCTTGGGTGTTTACCATAGTCACATTCTTCACTTCACTTATGGATTGGCCTGTGAGCTGCATGAATTCCTTGAGAGTCTTTGAGGTATGAGATTGAAATTCCTTGAGAGTGTCTTCCAAAGACGACTGTGAAGAAGACGCTGGCACTTGATTTGGAGCTTGGAACGCAGGAGGTGGCGTTGGATGAGCCGAGTGACAGGTGGAAGAAATCCGGGTGGGTATTGATTCTAAGCATGATAAGGGGCTCCTCTCTGATTCATCGATTGGTTCTGCTTCCATGAGAAATTGGGGTGGTTCCTCCACCTTGGATTATAAGTCTCCGAGTATGGTCCACTTGCTTTCTTCCTATAATTGTTGAAAGTGTTCACTTGTTCCATCGGGCACTCGGTTAAAGTCGGTAAAGATGGACAATTCTATGCTAAATACAAAGGACTAGCACAGATGGAACAGCTATCAACATTGAATGCATTGGCTACATTGATGGACTGGCCCACAGGAAGAGCGTCGACTTTTCGGGTGAGGGCATCTATCTTCATCCTCAAATCAATGTCTTCCTTCACCTCATAGATGCCTCCTTTCTTGGGAATACGGGTAGATTCTTCTCGACAACTTGAAAAATCCCACTGCTGCGAATTGTCGGACAACTTATCCAAGGATTTGTAGGCTTCATCTCCCGTCAAACTTAAAAATGCTCCCCTATTCATAGACTCGATCATACTACGGTTGTATTGAGTCAATCCTTGGTAGACGAACTGAACGAGCCTCCATCTCTCATATCCATGTGGATGGCATTTTATCAGCAACTCCTTAAACTGCTCCCAACTCTCGAAAAATTTCTCATCCTCCTCCTGAGTGAAAGAACTAATTTCCTTTCGGCACTCATTGACGCTAGACATCGGGAAAAACTTTTTATAGAACTTGCTCAACAGGATTTCCCACAATGTGATGGATCCGGGCATGTTAGAATCCAACCATGCCTTGGCTTTATCGTTAAGAGAGAAGGGACACAGTCTCAGATGAACAAACTCCTCAGAAAAATTCTGAAATTTGAATGTGGTGCACATGTCCTTGAACTTCTCCTCGCATGACTGTAAGGATTTTCCATCTCTAAACCATGGAATGAAGGTAAGAGTTGGATGACATGAGGTTTAAGGTCAAAATGCGTAGCATTGGTTGGAGGCGATACTATGCATGAAGGGGAGTTTGTCGCAACAGGTGCGAACAAATCCCTAAAAGATCTAGTATGGTCCACATTCTTCGGTATATTTCTAGGTTGGTCTTCCATCTCAACAGTCTCTGACTCAACAGGGGTTCTAAGATTCCTCCTAGCACTTCTTTCTATTTCGGGATCTAAAGGTATCAACTCTAAGTTCAACAATCTCCGAACAAGCATACACCACACTAAAACAAACTAACCAATAAACACAAACTAATCACAAAAATAAAAGAAATAAAAATAGAAATAAATGAAAAAAACAGAAAACAAAACACACACAAAACTTACCAAAAAAATTTGGCAAAATTTTTTTTTACTCAACTGCTACCAGTCTGCTGATGTTGTCTGCAGAGGTGCGCTCAAGCGCAAGTAAGGTGTGATCGAGCATATGCACTGGCCCGTCAAAGATGCTGCTGCTGCGCTAGTGAGCTCAAGTAGCAATGGCATGCACTCAAGCATACTACACTTGATGTGCTTGTCCAAGACTGTCAGAAACTAAAAACAACTTCTTCTTCTTCTTTCTTTCTTTTTATTAGATAATAAAACAGAAACAAATAAAAAAAAATTGCAAAAAGGAAAAAAGAAAAAAAAAAAAAAAAAACCTAACTAAACTAGTAGAAAAATAAAATCAATTGAGACAAAAATTAATTTTCACAAACCAAAACAATTCCTCGGCAATGGTGCCAAAAACTTGTTTTGAGTTTTAAAATTACTCACAAGTACAAGAGTCATTTGCAATATAGCTTTTGCAAGTGCAAGGTCGAATCCACAAGGAATTGTGCCATGAAAATAAATTTGTTTCTAAATTAATTATACTTTGACCTAGTTCCAAATTTATGTGATTTTTCTTACAAGAAAATAAACTAAATGGACTTCATTAAATCAAATAATAAAAAGCACTAAGGTTTCAAAATTCAACTCACCAAATTAAAGCATACATTCTAATGTTTTGTCCATACAATCGACACGCAATCAAACCCTATGCATATTCTATGTTTTTTCATAAAATTAATCCATTGAAACATTCAACGAATCAATCCTTAATACAAATCACAAGAAATGCCCAATTGAAATCAAATCATCTAATATATCCGTTTGATTTACGAATCACAATAGATATCCAATTTCAATCGAACGATCCAATGTATCTGTTTGATGAAACATATCGAATATCCAACGTTTAATCAAAATAATAATCAATCATTCAATTAAAAGGGTAATCAAATAACAGAATTGAAATAGAACTTCAAATATATAAATGTTGGAATTGTACGAATATACATGAGAAATACAAAATTAATCGATGGTGAGGCTTCATCTTCAACCTTAGTTGAAGGTTTTAGCCTCTCATGACTACAAAAATGATCATAAAATGGATTGAAGTCATCAAAACTATTAAACCTACAATCGAGTTCAGAGCTCAAAAATTTTAAAAAGTTGGAATAATAGATTGAACAGCGGCCCCTCTCCCCGTTTTTCTCATAAAATATCCTATTTATAACCCTAAATTAGGGTTTCTAATCGCAATCCAACATGGCCGTCCAATGGGAGCTTATTATTATTTTTGTTCTTCGCCTGAGTGCGCTTGAACAGCACGTATGTGCTCTCGAGCGCAAGTTCGTCCGAACAGGCACTGCATTCCTTGGTGGCTTTTTCTCCCCAAAAATTGTCATTTCTCACATTAATTCCACACTTTTCCCTTAGCAACCTTCAAAACCCTAAAAATACAAAACTAACTCAAAACATCAGAACATAATAAAGCTAAAGGATTAACAAATGCAAATTAAAGGGGTCCAAATATGCAATATTTGGCACTCAACAATGAAAAATCCAATGATTCGAAGTTCCCATCTCCAAAATTGAGTTAGGGATGGTCCCTGTTATGTTGTTCCTGCTCAAATCTAAGACATGTAGCTCTTTTAATTGCCTGAGTTCAGGCGATATTATCCCATTTCTGTCATTGCTCATGAGGATCGAAGGGGGAAAGCTTGAGACTTGGTTGTATTGCAAGCCATTAGCACTCTTGTTTCCAAAGCCCCAAAACCCTCAGGCTTTCAAATCCACTCACATTTTTAGGAATCTCCTCACCATGAAAATTCTTTGTAAGGATAAGAGTGGTGAGATTTTTGCATTGTGGCAGCACAGATAGTGCCCAAGATAAGTTTCCAATGCTGTTGTTCGATAATGAAAGAAACAACAGCAATGTGAGCTTTGAAAAATCTTCAGGGATTGGGCTAGTCAATTCGTTCTTAGCAAGGTTCAAAATTTTCAATTCATGACAATTAGATAAGGAATTTCAATTCAACCCAGTGAAATTAACATATGACATTTGGCAACAAGAGATCTAGATCAAAAAGATGGAGGCTGGCTGGAACGAGCAGCGCAACACTGAAATTCATTTTGGAGAAGAAAATGCCAACAGTGATCACGTGTGTCAAACGTGATCACTATTCCGTTAGTCAAAACGGCTTTGACTGACGGAATAGCTAAATTGCAAAAATTGAAACTTTGGAGGTCGAATTGCAAATCGCCCGAAACTTTGGAATGTAAAGTGTAAATTCTCCCATATATATATATATATATATATATATATATATATATATATATCAATGATAAGTAGTACTGATTTAGTTTAAATCTACATAAATGGTTGATCAATTTAACAAGCACTATATATAGCAAAAGGATTATGTTTATGTGTTTTAAGAATGTAGTGTTTAATCCTTCTTTTATTAGAGTTATATTATTAGGGCTCCATTTTGTTTAGATGCATAAATGCTTTTTGTCGAAAAATTTTTTAAGGAAGATTATTTTTCTAGAAAAAATTTTTTGCTGAAAATATTTTCAGGCGTTTGGCAAAACTTGAAAAATAACATATATATATAACAAAAATGTAAGAAAATTAACCTAAAAAATTGAGTTTCGATAGTGGCCCCATTGTGGTCCAGTAGAGGCCCAGTAGTGATCCAATGGTGGTCCGACTGTGGCCCGACGGAGGTCTAGCAATGGCTGTCGGTGGCTAGTGGAGGTCCCGCATTGGCCTGGTGGTGGTCTAGGAGGTGGCCCGATAGTTTGAAAAGGATAAACTCAAACTCAGAAAATAGTTTATGAAATTTAAAAATGGAAGATGATTTTTTGGTCAAACCGAAACTATTTTCGATTTAACTATTATTTTCAGCCGCAGCAAACATTGAAAAATACATAAAATATTTTATGCTGAAGCAAACTAAACCTAAGTTTAAATTCCTTAAACTTTCTTTTTTCTCTTTTAATTAAAATTGTACAAACTGTAGAATTTTTAATCAATAATGAGATATGGCTTTGACTAATGTATTTCTAGTGGAGTCCAACTAACTTTCAAATTTATTATTTTTAACGATGGTTAATTAAAATCATCACGTTAACATTATAAAATAACAATAAGAATGTAGTTTGGAGTAATATATACCTTATTATGTGAAGTTAATTGAAATGACATTTGAGAGCTCAACCAATTAATTCATCAATATTAAATCCTTAACCAATAACTCATCTTCTCATTAAGACCGAAAGGAAAATTATGAAATTGCATCAACCACATTCAATGCCCACCACTTTTTGGGAAGAAATATGTTAGAATCTAATAAAACTTCCACATTTTGTCTATCAAAATACTAAGTGGCAAAGTGTCATTTGCTATCAACTTGGACCATGTGCCCTTTTACATCAACTTGGCAAATGGCACTTTGCCACCTAGGATTTTGATGGGCAAAATATGGGAGTTTTATTAGATTCTAGCGTTTCTCTTTTGGAAACAGGATCCTTTCACTGGAGAGTATCCAGTTAGTTATAGTGGAGAGGTATTTTTGTCTTTTCACTTTTTGAAAGAACAAAAATAACATTCCACTATAACTAACATGATCATAATTCTACTTTTTGTGCCTGAGCACTTTCACTTCTTTTTTATTCCTTTTCTTCATGCAACTTTTACTTCATTCTCTGTAAATTATCAGTTAATTATCGGTTGTTTTAAAAATTTAAGTTGATATAGAGAGAGATTTTAATATTCATCCTCACGTGTGGGCTCAAACTCATTTTTAATAGGTGAAACCCAACACCTGAAATATTTAATTTTTATCTTCTAATATATCATTGTCTACGTATATTCTCATTTTTACACTCTCAAGTGCATATTTTTTAAAGTAGTAATCAAATTCACATTAAATTTTATATGAATAATTATTGAATTTTGAATTCAATAATATTTTTTACATTGCATCAAAGAGTAAGCATTTAAAAATATGGAAGTGAGAATATATAGCATTTATCTTCCTTCTTATCTTTCCTTTAAAATCATATGAATTTATTAAGACTAGAAACTAAAATTAATGTTCATTTTTTTTAAAAAAAAAAAAAAATCATGTGATTGAATGATTAAGAAAACAAGTATACATAGTCCTTAAACTATCATTATATTGGCAATGTCTCTTCAAATTACCAATGCTATTTTTTTTTCTAATCAAAAAAGGTTGGAGTGGGAGTCCAATTGTGGCTATTCTACTTGGGCGTGAATATAGTAGCACCAACCCGTGAGAGACTGCTCAGGAGGGACCTAGACGGCGGAAACCACAAGCACACTGTTGTGCAAATTTATTTAACTCGTAAGTGCATGAATCGATTGTAGTTTAATGGATTGCAAGTGCGAGGTCGAACCCACAGAGAATTGTATTTTTGAAAGAGCAATTTAAATCTAGACTAATTAAATCCTAACCTAGTTCCAAAATGGTTTTCAATTTTGATTTTTGAAATTAAAAGACAAACATAAACTAATTAAAATAAACTAAGAGATCAAATACTAAGGTTTGGGAATTCACACTCATCGAATCATAACAACATACTTCCATGTTTATCAATATTAATCTGAAGTTCTCACAATTAAAATCTTAGATATGTTTTACTATGCTTCAACAGTTAATCAAAACCATCCCATGTATCCATTCATTGCACGAATCACAAAAGAAATTTAATATCAATTAAATCATCAGATGTATCCATAAATCACAAAAGATATCCAATCTTAATTGAAACACCAAATGTATCCATAGAACAAATCACAAGGGATATCTAGTTATTTAGGCAAATAAAATCAAGCAATCAATTATGTGAAATTATCTTAAATCATCAAGTGTATCCTTGAATCACAAAAGATATCCAAGAATTACTTCACACATTGAAAAGAAGTAAAACAATTGAAATATTAAACCCAATAAAATCAGATAAATAAAGACTTACATGAAAGTATTGATGTTCTTTATCGGTGAGGCTTCATCCCAACCTTAATTGGGAATTTAGCTCTACATAAAAATAAAACCTACATCTAAAGAAAACCTAAACTAAAAAAAAAGAAAAACTGTAGAATTTTGCTCTCTGGAATTCTATATCTTTTCTTGAATGCAAAGAGGTCTATTTATAGGCTTAGGAAATGTAACGACCTAGATTTTAAAACTCTTAGTTAAATAATATTAAATAGATTAAAAATATAATCGATAAATTAGAACAATGATATGTTGATTAATGATATTAAATAACTATTTAGTGTTAAAGGTATATTACATTGATTTTTGACCTCTTATGTATATTACTTCAATTCTAAGAATTTAGCTTCACTAATATGTTTATGGGCATAATCAAACCCAATCTAGTGAATAAATTATTTATATTGGTGTTTAGCGAAGTCATAAATTAATTTGAAGCTTTTCAGTTTTTAGCCTAAAAAGCAGTGTCTTAATTTTCATACTGTCTAAATGAGATTAAAACTGCTAAAGAAAGATATCAAGGCTAGCCACCTTTGTTGAAAGCTTAAAGTCTTCTAGTAATGATGATTATAGTAAATATCATGATTATAATTATTTAATAAGGCAAGTGGCCAATGCAAATAGATTAAAGCCCAAGTTGAATAGGAAACTTTGTACAGGCCAAAAATAGACTCAAACGAACTCGGATGAAGTCGAACCAAAAATATAAAATGTTTGTCTCGGAGTCCTCTATCTACTCTCAAAATTTCATGTCAATCGGAGTACGTTTGGACATTGAAAAATGGATCGGAATACACTGCCCTCATTTTGGACGAAAATATCAATTGGTATAGAGCATGAAATATGGACTAGGTTCATTCTTTTGATTAAATACATCTCAACCCTTAGATCAAATGTGTAAAAATAAATCCTAACCATCCATTCTCTTATAAATAGAGCCTATAGCTAAATTCACTTTCACTTGAGTTTTTACAATCTTAGAACAAGTAAAATTGTTTGCTCCTCCTTTCATTTTATTTCTTAGTTCTACTCAAATACCATATAGCCTAGATCTTTCTTGTAGTGTTCAAGCGTTTTTCTAAAACTAGCTACCTAGAGAAGATTTGGTGGAGTTTTACTTCTAAAAGATTATTGGGTAAGTGTTTCATCATGATTTATTGCTTTTATTACTTGTCCTCATTTAATTGTTTAAAGACCCAATAAAGCGTATAATGTAAAATAAAGTAATGGAACAAGTGAATTAATAATAAAGAGTTAGTGGACAAAATCAATTAAGGACTTATAATATTATCTATATATTATTTACTTTACAGTATTTACATTAAGTCATTTCTTTTAAGTCATTTCTTTTATGTCATTTAAATTTCTGTTCATATTTCTGGCGGTAAAGACTAATTGAGGTCATCCCCGAAATATGCATTTAACATTTACATTCAGTCATTTCTTTTATGTCATTTAAATTTCTGTTCATATTTCTGGCGGTAAAGACTAATTGAGGTCATCCCCGAAATATGCATTTAACATTTACATTCAGTCATTTCTTTTATGTCATTTAAATTTCTGTTCATATTTCTGGCGGTAAAGACTAATTGAGGTCATCCCCGAAATATGCATTTAACATTTACATTCAGTCATTTAACTAGTTATATATGACTATTTTATATTAATATAATAAAATGAGTAAGTAAAGATGAAGTGACGGATAATAAATAAATATAAAAAGATGAGTGTCTTTAAACAATGATATTATTGGAGAATGAACTAAGTATTGTTTGTATGTATGTATTATATGCAGAAGTGGAGCAGAATACTACACTAAGGAGAGTAAGTATGGATATACTTATTGAGTACTAGCTTTGTTTTATTGTTATAGGAATTCTTATTTTGTCTTATTGATATAATTTTGCAATACAACTACTGCATAATGTGTCTAATAAAATGGGCTGATAAGATAGCCACCTTAAGAACAAGCTGGGTGGATTGCCGCGAGGAACTGTCGGTATCTCAGTGGATGGGGGTATATAACCGTCCAAAAGGCCTAATATATAACTAAGCTGGGGCAGTGTAGTTACCAGCACTAAACAAGTAAACCTCTAAAGTGTGAGGGACATAACGGACGTAAGCGGGCTGAGAGCTCATGAGAAGAGGTCTGAAGAAAGATTATCATAAAACACAAACTAATCTGTCATTACGCTGCATTCACAACTCAATCATTATTATATATTTTAGTCTTTAATCTTATTTGTTCAAATTAGTCTTTTTAGTCTTTATATCTAGGAAAATAGATTACTCACTTGTTTGCCTATGTAAATATGATAACGTCATCTTTACATAGATCTTGATGCAGGGATAGAAAGTGAGGACGATGGTCCTTTTACTGGTTTTGATGGTTGATAGACCATCTGCTGCAGGATTTATGCTTACTCTATGGAGCAAGTCTCATTTATGTTAATCGCTTTTATTATGTATGGTGATGTGTGTAAACTTAATAGATATTACTATGTTAATTTAGGTGCCGTCTGTGGCATATATTTGGTACACCTAGTGTGTACATATGTTGTAATGAAAACCATGTTTCTATTTTATTTAATAATATATCACCTCGAGGTATTTCAGTCAGCTCAACTGTGTTGTGTAAGTTATTCCTAGGTCATAGAAAAAGAAAAAAAATATACATACTCCGCTGTAAGATTGTATTTTCTAAAGTTGCAGCGTCACGACTTCGATATTTGCTAGTTCAAATATCGGGGCGTTACAGGAAAGTCCTAAAAGTCCTATTAAACCTAGATAATTCGGAGGTCTATCTCCCAGTCAAAATAGAAGTCTAAAATCGGAATAGGATTCGTCCAAATTTGTGTCCTTTAATTGCGGGGCGATTTTGGCATAGTAACCGTCCGAATTAGGAAAATCCTATTTCATAACGAATTCTAGTATTTTGAGTTAGCTTTCCAATGACACTTGAATCACTTCAATCCGATATTTGAACAAAACGTTATGGTCAAAATACTGAGACATATGCAAAATCTGAATTTGAATCCAATCCGAAATTTTATCCAATCTAAACTTTCATCCGATTTAACCATTTCTTGGATTTAGTTAAACTTAACCACATCATCTAGGTCTTCTCAAATATATTTTCTTCCGAAAAGTGGTTTTTCTTCAATGACCTACAAAATACTAAAAACACAAAACTAACACAGAACATCAGATAATAACACAGCTACAGGATTAACTAATGTAAATAAAGGGGTCCAAATATGCAATATTTGGCACTTATGAAACACCCCCAAACTTACATTTTGCTAATCCTTTAGCAAAGCAAAACGACAAAATAAAATGAAAGCAAGAAACATAAATCCTCTTTCGTGGGAGAGACGATTGCATTTAGCATATGCAACAAGCCTTTTAAACCCCTAGGCATTCCTAGTTGACGAATGAAGTCTTGTGAGGGCTTAACAGGAATGATACCCACAAACATTGTGCACTATGTTGTTAACAAGAAAGAATTTTCACATAAACCATAGTTCTTATTCATGAATAAGCTTAAAAAGACAAACACCATCATCACAGTCAAAAGGAAATCCAAAATCAAATCACTCATAAATGGACAATTTAGACCTTATATGTTCTGAAAAGTGTAAAGTGTAATTAGCATACAATCATGAAGCTTTCAGTTTAAACTCAAGACAAGTTCCATAAAATTTTTTAAGAATCCCTAACAAATGAAACAACCAAGGCAAGATATGCATTTTTTTTTTCTGCAATGTTTAACTTCCTTAAGCTTTCTAATTGACCCATGTAACAAGTATTAGGCCAATGACTCCCAAGCTAGGTGGCTTTAGGGCACTAGATGTAGAACATCCCTAAGGGCTTATTAACTTAAGTCAAAAAGGCTACAAATTCAGATGAGCCATATCATAAATCAACACTGAACTTCACACATTTTGACGCGAACACTTAATGCTTAATGAGGCAAGAGGTCCGGTTACTTAGTGAAAAACTCAACATGATCTTTCTTTTCTTTTTCCTTCTCTTTTTTATTTATTTTTTTATTTTTTTTCTTTTCTATATCTTGCAAGCCAATGATTATTCATCAATAAGTCATCCAACAAATCTCAAAGAGAACAAACTTCAGCTCAAACATCATACCCCACAAAAAACAGGCTAATGTGCTCATAAAAATTTATCTTTAAACAAGTGAAAAATCTCTTTTACCCAAAAATAAGTCAAATGACTCAGAATCCTAATGACATAATGATGTGTTCAACCCTTTAAGCAATCCAATGAAATGCAAACCACAGTCATAGTTTAACTCAAACTTGACAGCAACATAGCACAATTTTTTTTTTTAAAAAAAAAAAAAAAATTAACATAAAATGACAAAGAAAAATAAACAAATAAGAACAAAAATAAACAATAAAAAAACAATAAACAAATAAGAACAAAAATAAACAGACAAAGTGTTTTTCCATACCCCCAAACTTGAATTACACATTGCCCTCAATGTGCAGTATAGAAATACATTACCGAAAGTAAGGAAATCTGAGTGTGAACAAGGCCAGGGGGTCCCCCAAACTTAAACATCAAAACACTTGTCAACAAAAACTAACAGCAATATTTTTTTCATAGAAACAAAACATCAAAAGATCAATTGCCATTAGAAACAAAAACAAATAAAAAGAAATGCAATATAAAGAAAAAGGAAAGAAAGAATTTGTGGAGTGAAGCCCAGAAAATAAATTGGAGGAGAAAACTTTACAGCGCTTCTCCCTATCGTGATTGTCTAACCAATCCCTTCCACCCCTTCTTCAAAACTTCATACCTCTCTGGAAGGATATTTCGCCAT
Organism: Corylus avellana; assembly: GCF_965113065.1. NCBI lineage: Eukaryota > Viridiplantae > Streptophyta > Magnoliopsida > Fagales > Betulaceae > Corylus > Corylus avellana. Next base: position 26,628,453 of record NC_142491.1, on the reverse strand, counting down.
CTTTTGTAGAATTTCTTACTTCGAAGGATCTTCTTAGGAAAGTGGTTCCTAGATTTGTGTGCTTGTGTGCACAAGTCCTTGAGTATCTTGACATAAGATGACTCTTTGAGACATTCAGGCGATGAAGCTTTGGGCTCTTGATGTGTCTCAAGAGGGACAGTGATGCAGGCAGGAGCTTCAGTGCTCACTTCCATGTCACCGGGCAGATTAGGATCCATTGGGGGCTCACTATTCTCATGGTGCTCAACTTGCTAAGGGTGCTCAACTTGCTCCTGTTTCTCTTCCTCCTCTTTGTTATCCACAATTTTCTCACTCTCTAGTGTGATGATGACTTGGACATGTTCATGATAAGAATTTTCGGAATCATCCTCATCAATCATGTAGTGTCTTTCAGCCATCAGCTGACTTTGAAGCTCTTCTTCCTCTATTCTGTTGAAGTCAGCAACTAGATGACCGATCTGTCCTTCTATCTTGGTCACAGCCTGCATAAGTTCTTGTATGTCTTGTATGGCTTGGGAGTTGGAATTCTTGAGCTCTTGTATAGCTTGATTATTGCTCATGTTAGTATTCTTCATATCATGCTTTATCTCTTGTATGTTCTTATCCATTGATTGCATGAATGCTTTCATCATGTCTTCAAGTGATGACTATGGTGCAGGCTGTGGCATTTGAGTAATGGATTGATCCGCAGGTGGTTGAGCTTGGTGATCGAATTGTGGATATTCTGAATGGTGCATAATTGGTGAGCATAATTTCCTGTTGCCTGAGCTGACCATGAGAAATCAGATTGATTATTCCATCCCGGGGTGTAAAAATTGGAATTTGATTCAAACCTCGGGGTGGAGATACTAGTATTCATTTGCTCATATGAAAAATCAGAAACTTGTCCCCAATGTGGACAATTACTAGAACTATGATAAGGATTGGAGCAGTATGAGCATGACTCATATGTGTACAAATTTTGAGAGTAGTTGGTAGGAGCTGGTGTCTTATAACTAGGAGATGCATTAAAATCATTAAAATGAAAATTCATGCTTCCCCCTCACTTTTTAGCACATAAAACATTAACCATTTTATATATATATATATATATATATATATATATATATATATATATATAATAAACTAAAAAAAAACAACTAACACAATAGAAAAAATTAAAACTAAAATTTAAAAACGCACAAAAAGGACCCAAAATAAATTTTTGGCAAAGATCTACGGAACTACTACAATTGCTGCCTTTGCTGTGATGTGTGCTCAATCGCACTTGAGTGAAGATGCGGCAGTTAACGAGCGCAAGTGCACTTGAGCTTGCTTTCTTGGCCCTGACTGCACTCGATCATAGCAGTGTTGCGATTGATCGCACTAGCTGGGGTGTGCGAATGGTGCTGCGGCAGTAAAACAAGCCAAAAAAAAAACAAAACAAAAAAAAACTTTTTTTTTTTTTTATTAGTAACACAAATAAAACAAAAGAAATTGCAGAAAAATAAAATCCTAATTATAGCTAGTAGAAGAATAAAACTAATTTAGAAATCAATTGGTTTCAAAAATTGAACAATTCCCCAGCAACAGCACCAAAAAACTTGTTGTGCAAATTTATTTAACTCGCAAGTGCACGAATCGATTGTAGTTTAATGGATTGCAAGTGCGAGGTTGAACCCATAGAGAATTGTGTTAAGTGCTAAAATATTCATATTTTCAGCCCTTAACTTACATGTTTTAATCCTTTGGTTTTAGTTAATTAGGCTATTTTAATTTCTTTTTGTGTTTTCCATACTTTTGCAAGCTTTTCGAAGAAAATGAAGTAAATCTAGAAGATTTGGGCTCAAAGAGAGAAGATGGGAAAAATGGGAGCCCCTGACACTGTGATCGATCACAGGTTCCCTGTGATCGAGCGCAGTACTAGAGAAGACAACACATGAAGCAGGCCACGAGCGTTCGAGCGCACAACAGAAAAGGCTCGATCCAAGCCTGTGATCGAGCGCACACGGGTTGCAATCCATCGCACTCGTGCGCATGAGGCACATCAAAGCTGCAGCTAGAATGCTAATATTTCCATATTAGGGTTTTCCAACTCCCAATTGTAATAGGTTTTGAAACCCTATGAAATTCCTAGGTTTACTAGTTTGTCAAGGACTTCTAAAGCCTATAAATAGACCCTTAAGCCTCTAGAGTATGTACACTTTGGAAGGAGACAACTTTGGGGAGAGGAATTTGGAGGCTACTTCTAGGAGTAGTTTTCGGTTCTTTCTTTCCCTTTACTTTTCCTTTATTTTCATTATATGTAACTAACTCTTTAGGAGGGCTAGATTGAAGCCCTAATTATGCTTATTTAATATTTCAATATTGTCGCCTCCGTGATGATCATAATGTGATATTTAACTTGATTAATTCATGTTTCCATGAATTCTTCATATGTATGTGACTGGCCATTATATGCATACGGTATGGACTAATTAGTTACATCAATTTGGATAACCGAGTCCTGGGTTTAATAAAAGTAACAAAAAAAATCCATACTGGGTTCTTGGGTTAATCAACATGGGGAACCGGGAGTATATACCCATGCCCTAGGCTTTATGTGTTTGTCGATTTTCACAGAATATATGCTTTCCTAAAGAACAACTTAGTATACACCCATGCTAAATCCTTTAGGAAAGAAAAGAGTTAGAGTATACACCCATACCTAACTCGTTGCTTAGGGAAATCAATAGCTTAAGGAGTATGCACCCATGCCCTTAGGTTGACAAACATTAGATATACATGACATGATCAAAACATTGGCATATTGATATATTATCTAAATATAATTAGTGTTGGATATCAAAGCCCTACCTTTAGTCTTTCATTTATCTTTAGATCTTTTTATTTCTTTTTCAATATATCAATTCAGTGACAAGTTGATATTTTTAATTAATTCTAAATAAAATCACAATCCTCATGGAATCGATCTAGTACTTGCTGCACTATACTATTGTTTTGATCTTGTGCACTTACAAGTTAAAACGTATTAAATATTATCTATTAATTTAGGTAGTATTTGGCACAACAAGTTTTTGTCGCCGTTGCCGGGGATTGTTTGATTTTGTTTGGAATTTTTTTTTCTTTTAATTTATTTTTGCTTTAAAATTTTCTATTTTTATACTCTTTTCCGCAGTTTCTGTGCCTCTGGAGGTGCGCTCAAGCACCCAACCAGGGCTATCGAGCGCACCTCACGGTGCGATCGATCGTACATCCAAAGAGCAGTACAGTACTGCGATAATTATAGATTTGATTTTTTTTCTGTTGTTTTATGTAGGGTCAGTTGAGTCTGCATCTTCGTAAGTCCTACATTGAGGCAATTTCTAACCAATACATGAACGCAGCATTCTCTAGAGTGGGGAACAGCCGCTATTTTGATTCCTTTAACCCAACATGGAGCCAACAGTCCAATCTTTCATGGCAAGCTCAAGCTCCTAGAAATCATTCATATTCCTCTCAATCGGATCCACCACTACAAGATCAGCTGGATGCCATGCAAAAGACATTAAATATACTTGTAAAATCCATGGCTAGTCGAAACATCTCTCCTATTCAGCCAGCCACCCAACTCCAGCAATTGATGACTGATCAAGAACAAATCAATACAAGGATCGATCAAGCGTTTCAAAGAAATGATCAAGCCATTCAAAGACTGGAAGTACGAATGGGACAATTTGACAAGGAGCGGAGTGCATTCCCCATCGATTGGCCTCAATAGTACCAAGAAGAAACACCTCCTCCAAAAAGGTCTGCATTAGAAGAAGCAATTGCTGCCTTCGAAAGATAGTGTGCTGACTTTGCAAAACATACAACAGCTCATCTTAGCCGCATGGAGGAAAGAGAGCAATGATTTGAATGGTTGGAGGCCCACCTCAAACAAAAATCAAATACACTTAAAGAAGACGAAGAGTGTCAAAATCAGTTGGTGGCCAATCCTAATGAGCATTACATGGAGGAAGAGTGCACATACTATCATGAGCAAGTTGTCATGTTAAAGAGAGAAGAGGTGGTTGAAAATCAAGTGGAAGAGGGGAATGGGGAGCAAACCAAAGTTCAAGAGGAGCTACATCGGGAAAAAGAAGAGAGCACTAAGCTTTTTCACCATTAGCTCTTATTCTTGAAACACCAAGAGGCCAAGAGAGAAGCCTATTAGAGCTACCACATGAGCAATTTGAGGACATCGAGATAGAAAAGCTTCTTGAGTTTTCTTCTTACTATATTCCAGTTCATGATTCCCCACTGGATGAGCACCTGTTTGAGAAAACTCAGAGTGGTCCTCCCCGATCTAAAAACACTCGGAATCACCTTGCAGCAGAAAAGATTCATTCCCTTTGGTGCAAGAGAAGGAAAGATTGGTGCTTCAAGTTTAAAGTACCACCGTCTCGCTGAAGACATTAAACTTAGCGCTCATGAGAGGCACCCCATAGCATATCCTTTTTATTTTGTTGTTTGTTTTATTTATATTTTGTTGTTTGTTTTCCTTTGTGTTTTATTTTACTTTAGTGTTTTAATCTTTCGAGTCCTTGGTCAATTTTGTTACATTCTGTTACTGCGATTGAGCGCACCCTGAGTGCGATCGAGCACACTAACCAACTTTTGGCTGCATTGCATTCTATTAGTACGATCAAGCACACCATGTGTGCGTTCGAGCGCACATCACCCAAACACGCACTCCACCGCGCGAGTACGATCAAGCGCACCATGCGTGCGATCGAGTGCACACTCAGGCAGCAAGCCACATGACCTATTTTTGGTCACTTTCCCTCATTCCCCACATTCTTTTCTTCCCTACGCCACACACACTCCATCACTGCACATCACCTCTACCGGCACACCACCCCTTATCCCTCACTTCCACCGGTCTTCAACCACCACCTCACCGCACCTCCACAACACCACCTCACAACCACACAACCCGTTTTCTCTTCACACAACACATCACACACCCAACTCCTACTCCCCCAACTTCCATTTTTACATAATTTTTGCAAATTGTGGGTGTTTCACCACCCACATTTGCATCTCTGTGGTTGGGTTTTCATCTTTTGCAAGGGGTTTTGGGATGTCGTTGCCATGCCTTAGCAACCTTGGTCATCACAGTGCACACCAGGTGTTCGACAGAATTCCCGAACCAAGCATCTTCTTCGGGACAACTTTGAGCAGGGACCACAGTCTGGCTGAAGACGTTAAACTTAGCGCTCATGGGAGGCACCCCATAGTTATCTTGTTATTTTATTTTTGTCTTTGTGTACTTTCATTTCATCTTTTTATCTTTAGTTTTGTTTCATTCTACTTGTTTTTGTGTTTTGATGTTTTGCAGGGATAAGTGTGCTTCAATTCAAGTTTGGGGGTGTGCAATGAGCCATGCTATTTCAAACAGTTTGTCCATCTCCCGAGTAAATTCTTTCCATATTATACACACATTTGGGACAATGTGTAATTTAAGTTTAGGGGTATGGGGGACACTTTACACACACTTTGTCCCAGTTTTATTTTATTTTTATTTGTGAAAAATCATAAAGAAAAAAAATATATATGCATGTTCATGTTTGTCTTAAAATTTTGGTTGATCTAAAAGAATTGTGGCTTGACATTATCAGTGAGCTTAAAATTTTGAATACATGATCTGATGAGTGAATCTATTAGTTTGATTACTTGTTTAGAACAGTTGAAAAATCACATGTTTGATCTAAGCACTCAAGCACATTAGCACATAATTTGTGAGGTATGACATGAGGTCTGATATGTGTGTTTCTGTATCTTGGATGAGACTGGATGATTTATTAGATGGACACTTTGGCATATTTGTGGAAAAAAAAAAAAGAAAAAAAAGAATAAATAAATGATCATTGATTGGCTTTTCACTGAGTAACTGGACCTCTCGCCTCAAAACATTGAGTATTCACGTCAAAAGGTGAAAAATTTTGGGGTTAAATTCACTTTACCTCCCTGAAGTTTCAGGAGTTTTTCAATTCGAACCCCAATGCTTAAAAATTGGCAATGTACCCCCCTAATGTTTCAAAAATTTTCAATTCAGGCCCTTCGTTACTAATTTCCGTCTAATTTGATGAAAATCATCCCACGTGCATCTCACGTGGGATTTTGATGCCCTCTATTCCAATTTTGCACTCATTAAAACATATGAAATTACATAATTACCCTCATTAAAACCTATGAAATTGAGAGTAATTACATAATTTCGTAGGTTTTAATGAGGGCAAAATTGGAATAGAGGGCATCAAAATCCCACGTGAGACACACGTGGGATGATTTCTATCCAATTATACGAAAATTAGTAACGGAGGGTCTGAATTAAAATTTTTTAAAACATTAGGGGGATACATTGCGAATTTTTAAACATTGGGGGGATACATTGCGAATTTTTAAACATTGGGGTTCAAATTGAAAAACTCCTGAAACTTCAGGGGGTAAAGTGAATTTTCTCCAAAATTTTGATTTGATTGATGTCATGGTTAGTTTGGTTTTGTAGCCTCTTTGACTTGAGTTAGTAGGTCCTTAGGGGTGTCTCTACACCTAATGCCCTAAAACCATCTGGTTTGGGAGTCATTGACTTAACACTCGCTACAAGGGTCAATTAGAAAGCTTAAGGGAACCAAACATTACACAACTTGACAAAAAAAAAAAAAAAGAGAGAGAGAGAAAAATAAATATGCCATGGTTGTTCACTCTAATAGGGATTTCAGTGAATTTTGAGATATAGAGACATTACACATTGGAAAGATTTGAAAGCCTCATAATTTTGTGCTAACTCACCTTACACTGTTTTCAAACTTGTTATGTTTTAGCATGTCCTCTGTAAGTAATTAAACTTTGAGATTTCAATTCATTGTGAAGATGGAGTTTATCATTTTAAGCTTGCTAATGAATGAAAATCATGATCTTAATTTTTGGAATAACATGAACTGTGCATGATGTTTGTGGGTAACATTTTTAGAAAACCCTCACGAGACTTCACTCGTCCTCTGGGGAATTCTTAGAAGTTTAAAAGGCTTGTTGTATATGCTAAATGCAATTGTACATCCCACGAAAGATGGATTTATCTTTTTGTTCTCTGTTTTTCATTTTTGTTGTTAGTTTTGTATTGCTAAGGGACTAGCAATATGTAAGTTTGGGGGTGTGTTAAGTGCTAAAATATTCATATTTTCAGCCATTAACTTATATGTTTTAATCCTTTGGTTTTAGTTAATTACGCCATTTTAATTCCTTTTGTGTTTTCCATAGTTTTCCAGACTTTTGAAAGAAAATGAAGTAAATCTGGAAAATTTGGGCTCAAAGAGAGAAGATGGGAAAAATGGGAGCCCCTGACACTGCAATCGATCACAGGTTCCCTGCGATCGAGTGCAGTACCAGGGAAGAAAACGCATCAAGCAGGCTACGAGCGCACAACAGAAGAGGCTCGATCACAAACCTGCGATCGAACGCACACGGGTTGCGATCGATCGCACCCATGCGCAAAAGGCACATCAAAGCTGTGGCCGGAATGCTAATATTTCCATATTAGGGTTTTCCAACTCCTAATTGTAATAGGTTTTGAAACCCTATGAAATTCCTAGGTTTACTAGTTTGAAGGACTTCTAAAGCCTATAAATAGACCCTTAAGCCTCTAGAGTATGTATGCTTTGGAAGGAGACAACTTTGGGGAGAGGAATTTGGAGGCTACTTCTAGGAGCAGTTTTCGGTTCTTTCTTTCCCTTTACTTTTCCTTTATTTTCACTATGTGTAACTAACTCTTTAGGACGGCTAGATTAAAGCCCTAATTATGCTTATTTAATATTTCAATATTGGCGCCTTTGAGATGATCATGTTGTGATATTTAACTTGATTAATTCATGTTTTCATGAATTCCTCACATGTATGTGACTGGCCATTATATGTGTTATGTCATAGATCAAACCATTAAATACCTGGTAATCCTCGGCTCCAGCTCAATCATGGAAAGGCCCAGGCCCAGTAAGGATTCGGGCAAACAAGTCCAAGACCTACATATCCGAGGCCCTCATATTCGAGACCCATGGGATCCGAGACCCTCGAGCCGAGACCATTAAGTCCGAGACTAACTCAGGACACACAGGTCTCGGCTACAAGGATAACTCAGGTATCTTAAAAGATACATCCATTAACAGATAAGTGATCTTGTTTATTCAAAAGCTGCCATATCTATCTAAAATGCAAATCAAATATATTATCCCACAAATCATGTACAAATGTTCAAATCAAGTGATACATGCAACCACCAAATCCTATGATCTTGATCCCCTAAGATCTCGGAGAGGATGATCACCCAAATCCCTTTATTAGTAACTGCATCGTAGAAACTTAGGAAAGAGTGATTCGTTGGTGAAGGGACTTTCACTACTTCATGCCTATAAAAGACAGATGATCTCTCCATAAAGGGGTAAGCACAACTTTGCCTTTGACTTCTTCTTTTGTTGCTCATACTATCTCTCATTCTGACTTAGGCATCGGAGTGTCCCCACCAGCTCACCCCCGGTCTCTTCGATCCTTCTCTTCTTCTTTGTTGTGTAGTCAAACCACTTGTATGTTGGTCAACTCAGAGCCAACAGATGTGCCATGTCATCTTTAGGAAAACTATGCTTCAACGGTTTAGCGCCGTCTGTGGGAACTTGATTTTTATCAGTTCTTACCATCTATTAATCCATTATGATGACCACTCATTCTACTGCCGGAGCTTCCAAAGCACTAGTACCATCCAACTTAGCTGAGTTTATGAAGCAGATGACCGAGTCTATGAAGGCCCTGAAGAAGCAGAATGAAGACCTCGCCACAAGGCTCACGATTGCTGAAGGCCATAATAGCCGGAGGGACCAAGAGCACGAGGAAAGGCGGGCAAAGAAGCGTGAAGAAAGGCATGAGAAGGAAAGGCGTGTAGAAATCCGCAAGGGAAAGTTGATTGCAGATTCGCACCGTGAAGAAGATGTGAGTTCGGTTCAAGCCAGCCATCATACGACTGTCCAGAATGAGGAACATCCTGAGCAGGAGAGCCGGAGAGGTCTCAGCATACTAGGCCTCGACGGGAACAACCTCACCATGGCGACCACCATAATGGGTGGAATGAGGGCCAGATGAGTGATGACATAGAAGATCTTAAAAACAAGTATGAAGAACTAACTCGCAAGTTGGCTGCCAAAAAGGAGAAAAGCCCTGCTGGGGAGCTTATGTACAACACCGACCTGCCTTTCACTAATCGAGTGTTGGGTTTCCCCTTGCCTGACAACTTCAAAATGCCTCGTGTCAAGGAGTTTGACGGTAATGGCAACCCTTCTGAATATATGGGAAACATCCGCGCTAATTTTTCCCTTCTTAGATTTTCGGACGAAATTGCATGCAGAATCTTTCCCCTCACCTTAGAAGGAGTTGCTAAAGATTGGTTCGCCAGATTGCCAGCCAAGTCGGTGGATAACTTCAAAGAACTCGGATGCCTCTTCTTAAGCCAATTCTTGGCAACCCGGAAGAGGAAGAAGCACTCAGCTTGTTTGCTATCTCTTCATCAGGGAATAGAAGAGAGTTTGAACGATTTCATGCTCAGGTTTAATAAAGAAAAGCTGTTGGTGGAGAACCAAGGTGATCAAACAATATTATCCGCATTATGGCACGGAGTCAGGCTAAATGGGCCTCTGATGGCCAAAGTATCAAAGAGTTCGATAGAGATAGCTCTTTGCCAGTTTATCAGTAAGACTGAGGAATACATCAATCAAGAGGAAATGATTAAGGCTTTAACGAAAGGTCAGGAGGAAGAGGACCAAGAAAAGGAGGAAAGCAAGAAGGAGATACCCGCAACGTCCACTCCGAAAGAAGGGAAATTCCAAAAGAAAGTGGTGAAGAAGACCATGCCATCCTTCCCGAAGATAGAGCCTCGGCGATGTGAAGATCGAAGGTTCACACCCTTGAATGTTGGTGTCAACGAAGTATTCATGGAGATTAGAAGGGACCCAGCTTTCAGGTGGCCAAGTAAGTTGTGGGGTGATCTGAGGAAGCGAGACCGGACAAAGTTCTATGAGTATCATAATGATCACGGGCATTTGACAGAAGATTGTATAACTCTACGTCAGGCAATCGAAACCTTCATTAGAAATGGAAGGCTAGTGAGGTTCCTTGGAGGAGAAAGGAATCGAGATGTGGTTCACCAACAACCCCTTCTATTGGATGCAAACCGAGGCGCAGGAGGTAGAGATCCGAGACGTGATCGCAAGGATGCTCCGTGAGAGGATCCGAGAGCTCCTCGAGACCAAGGAGTGGTAGGTGAAATCCACACTATTGCAGGAGGAATAGCTGGTGGAGGACAATCCAACTCAGCCAAAAAGGCTTATGCGAGAAAAACACAGACTGAAGAGGTCCTTACAGTGCAAAGACCTTCTAAGGTTCCGAGGAAGGATTCAATGACTCTTTCTTTTTCTGAGGAGGATGCTAGGGGGGTAATGCAGCCGCATGACGATCCACTAGTAGTAATAGTGACAATGGCCAACCATATGATCCATCAAATTTTGGTGGACAATGGAAGTTCGGCCGATGTCCTGTATTGGCCGGTCTTCAAGCAAATGGGTATTGGTCGTGACAAGATCGAACCATTTAATTCTCCCTTGGTCGGATTTGCAGGGGAGCAAGTCTAGCCGATTGGCCTTATTTCACTACCTGTGACTGCAATGGTAGACTTCTTGGTCATAGACCAACCCGGTGCTTACAATACTATCATAGGTCGTCCTGCTTTGAATAAGTTGAAGGCCGTAACTTCAACATACCACTTGATGATGAAGTTCCAAACTGAAGAAGGAGTTGGAGAAGTAAGAGGGGATCAGACTCAGGCGAGAAGATGTTACAATACATCTCTCAAGAATGCCTCTGATCCAACTCCTATAGTAATTGGTATAGTAGGTGGTAAAGGTAGGAATGAGCCTAAGGGAGAGCCAACCGAGCCATTAGAAGACATAGTGGTCGGTGAAGGAAAAATTTTGAAAATTGGGACACAAATCAGTCCTAGGGTCTGAGAAGGTCTCGTCACCTTCCTTCGACAGAACTTAGAAGTTTTCGCGTGGACCCAAGAAGATATGCCAGGAATCAGTCCTGAAGACATTCTTCACCAACTCAACGTGGATCCAAGTATGAAGCTGGTGAAGCGAAAGAGAAGAAAGTTTGCCCCTAAACGGAATATGGCTATAGCTGAAGAAGTAGAGAAGCTTCTCAAGGCTTGTTTTATTGAGGAAGTTTATTATCCCGATTGGTTAGCCAACGTAGTATTGGTTAAAAAATTCAATGGGAAATGGAAGATGTGCGTGGATTTTACCGAACTCAACAAAGCTTGTCCAAAAGACAGCTTTTCATTACCCTGTATCGATGCATTGGTGGACTCGACAGCGGGCTATGGCTTACTCAGCTTTATGGATGCTTTCTCTGGTTACAACCAGATATATATGCAGCCAGAAGATCATGAAAAAACTGCATTCATAACCGACCGAGGCCTGTACTGTTACAGACTCATGTCCTTCAGTTTGAAGAATGCAGGGGCAATATACTAGAGGCTAGATAACAAAATGTTCCGAGACCAGATCGAACGGAATATGGAGCTATACGTTGATGACATTCTAGTCAAGAGTGTACTACCGCAGAACCATGCACTCGACTTGCAAGAGATGTTCATAACCTTGAAGAAGTACGGGATGAAGTTGAATCCCTCGAAATGTGCATTTGGAGTCTCATCGGGAAAGTTCCTCAGTTACATGGTGTCGAGCCGAGGAATAGAGGCTAACCCCGAGAAGATACAAGCTGTCTTAGACATGCAGTCTCCAAAAACTTTAAAACAACTCCAGCAATTAACGGGAAGAATAGCAGCACTAAATCGGTTCATTTCACGATCAACTGATAAGTGTCTTCCATTTTTTAAAGTCTTACGAAAGACCTTTGAATGGACGAACGAATGTAAAGAAGCCTTCGGAAAGCTAAAAAAGTATCTAATGAGCTCACCTTTGCTAAGCCAGACGAGGCTTGGAGAAGCACTGTATCTGTACTTAGCTGTGTCTCCCACAGATGTGAGTGCAGCATTAATTCGAGAAGAAGAGGGAATTCAGAGGCCTGTGTACTTCATCAGCAGAGCCTTAAGGGGCGCTGAAGAAAAATATCCCCAGGTGGAGAAACTGTCTTTCGCCTTGATTATAGCATCTAGAAAACTCAAACCATACTTTCAAGCTCATACTATAAGGGTATTAACCGAGTATCCTTTGAAGAAGGTGTTAAGAAAGCTAGTTCTATCTGGAAGATTAGCTGATTGGACAATTGAACTGGGAGAATTTGACATTGAGTTTCTCCCTCGGAATTCTCTCAAAGGTCAAGCACTGACTGATTTTCTGGCAGAGTTCACTAATTTGCCGGATGTGACAGGTTCGCTGAATGATGAGACATGGGTAATTTATGTGGATGGATCATCTACGAAGAAGCACTGAGCTGGAATAGTGATGATTACCACGGATGGGGAAGAACTATGCAGTTCTTTGAAGCTAAAATTTAAAACTACGAATAACGAAGCCGAGTATGAGGCAGTTCTGGCAGGACTCAGTTTAGCTCAAGAAATGGGTGCTAAATTCGTAGAAGTGTGAAGTGATTCCCAAGTCATCGTCGGTCATGTTCGAGGTGAATTCGAAGCCAAGGGAGAAAAGATGAAGTTATACTTGTCGAAAGTACAAGAAATGCAAAGTTTATTTGAGAGGTTCAGTATTGTCAAAGTTTCGAGACCTGAGAATGAAAGAGCAGACAGGTTGGCCCGAATAGCCTTGACGACAAACAGGGTGATTGAAGACGAGACACTTGTCCAAATTCTTCCACAGTCATCCATTACCAAGATGGTGTCGGTCTTGACAACCGAGACCATACCCGATTGGCAACTGGAAATCATGGAATACCTGGAAAAACGAGTCCTCCCTCCAGATCGAAAGTCGGCTATTCAGTTGAAAATAAGAGCTGCGAGGTTTACGATGGTAAATGAAATTCTTTACAAGAGGGGTTTCATGTTACCACTCCTCAAGTGTGTTTCAAAAGAAGATGGAAATTTCTATTCTCAGAGAGATCCATGAAGGGATCTGTGGAAGACACTCTGGAGCTAGAATACTAGCACACAAAGCAGTCCGAGCGGGTTTCTATTGGCCCAACATGAATCGGGACTCGGTAGAGTTAGTCAGAAATTGTGACAAATGCCAGAGATTCGCTAATGTCACTCACCAACCCCCTGAAGACCTGAGTGCAATCTCTTCACCCTGGCCCCTCTCACAATGGGGGGTAGATATAGTGGGACCATTGCCTCAAAGTAGGGGAGGTGTACGGTTTGTGGTTGTCGCTGTGAATTATTTCACTAAATGGGCAGAGGTTGAAGCCTTAGTAAATATCACAGCCAAGGCAATAGAACGGTTTTTATGGAAGAGTGTCATATGCCGATACGGCATTCCCCATGCATTCGTCACAGATAATGGCAAGCAATTTGACTGTGACTCATTCCGAGACTAGTGTGCCAAGCTCCGGGTAAGGAACTACTACTCATCTTCGGGGCATCCCCAGGCTAACGGACAAGTGGAGGCTACCAACAAAACGATTTTCAAAATCTTGAAGAAAAAACTTGATGATGGTAAAGGAGATTGGGCTGAAGATCTTCCAGAAGTTTTGTGGGCATACCGGACAACCAGAAGAACTCCAACTGAGGAGACCCCATATGCCTTGGCATTCGGAACCGAGGCAGTCATTTTGGCCGAGGTAGGCTCAGGCAGCTATCGTGTAGAGGCCTTCCAGCCCGAAACCAACAACGAGGGTTTACAGCACCACCTGGACTTGCTACAAGAGAAGCGGGATCGAGCCCAAGTGACTATGTCAGCATACCAAGCAAGAGTGACTCGGTATTTTAACAGGAAGGTCAAACCTCGAAGCTTCAAAGTTGGGGATATGGTCTTATGTAGAATCACACTGGCAACCAAGGACCTAGCTGAGGGAAAGCTGGCTCCTAATTGGGAAGGACCCTACAGGTGATTGAGTGAAAAAGGGCAGGAGCGTACCACTTGGAGGATTCCAAAGGTAAGGCTCTTTCGAGGCCTTGGAATGTTGAGCACCTCAAAAAGTACTATGTTTAAAATGCTGTAATATGTGATTTCTCTATTCATTTCATTATTTTTATTTCGATGAATAAAGTATCTTGGAGTTAAGCAGCATTCAATATTCATAAGTACAAATTAAAAGGTTTTATGAGTCTCGAAAAATACAGCTGAAAAGGCTTTTCCGAGCCCTAAAGAAATGCAAGCGAAAGAAGATTTCTTTAAACAAAACCCAGAAATCAAAAACCTTAGGGATTCCCCGAGATTTAACTCGGGGTACCATAACTATGGTTAAGTCTGAGGTTAAGTTAAAAAACCCAAGGTATTCCTCGAAACGTAACTCGGAGAAGCATAACTAAGGTTAAATCAAATTCCCCGAGACCTAACTCGGAGAAACATAACTAAGGTTAAACCAAATTTCCCGAGACCTAACTCAGAGAAACATAACTAAGGTTAAACCAAATTTCCCGAGACCTAACTTGGAGAAACATAATTATGGGCTCTTTCAAACTACCTTAACCAACAGGCAAACATCAAAAGGTTATTATTCCGAGACCTTATGATAGACTTATGTTATTCTTCCAAACTTTTAACGCAAAAAGTATTCACAAAAACTCATTTCATTAAAAGATTTGAGATATACAAAGAATCCGTCAAAAGTTTTACATCATTCTTCTTTGGGGACGGAAGTAGGAGCGACTTCAGAGGACTCGGCAGATGTGGACTCGGGGGTATCGGCCTCGACAGATTGCGCATTACCCGGGGTAGACTCGGTACCTTGGCGCTGTGGATCCAAAAAGGGATCATAGAAAAATTCTTTTATCCCTGTTGCATCAGGCATGTGTTCTTGGCCCAAGTTTACCAGCTGCGCCACAGCTGCATCCGAACAAGGGATGTCCTCGATCTTCACCTTGTCAAGATTTATTCTTCGGGTCGAGTCCTTAGCCCATGCTCGAAAGGTTTCGAAGCCCAGGATAAGCCTGTCGGCCCAGGTAGAGTTTCGAACCCATGAGGCAAAGGATAGCTGACGTAGATAATTGGCAGCTCGGGTTTTGGCCTCCTTCAGCTGAGCCCTCACCTAGACGTGCTTGCCTTTGAAGAATTTGAGTTTCTCCTCGGCAACGACCTTGGCTTCATTCGCCTTCACCCCCAAGGCCCTCTGATCCAAGATCTCATTCTAAGCCAATTTCAGCTGATCCGAGACCCCTGTGTGCGCTTCTTCTAGCTGATTCAGGTCTTCTTTGATGATAGAATTGTCCTAATGAAGTCGGTTTACTTCAGCTCGGAGACCTTCAATCTCAGCCAACAGCTCTGTGACCTTTGACTCAGCCCTTGCCCGAGCCGTTGCCGCCTCGGAAGTCTCGGCTTGCATTATTGACTGTTGTTGACCTGAGAGCAGCAGCTCTTCATCTTGCTTAGCTACCATCTCCTTCAACCTGGCATTCTCAGCCTCCAGATCAACAACTTTGTCTTCGAGATTGCTCGTTTTAGTAGCCGAGTCCTTGGCCGCCTTTCGGAAGTAGCAATACAAAATCAACGACTTCATAATGCTCACAACAAGAATTTCATTAGCATGTATGTATAAATAGAAAGAAAGAGAAAGATATTATACTTACAAAAAGTTGAAAGAAAATCATCTACTCTGTCATGCTTTCAGCAGATGTGTCATGCTCCATCGCAAGGTTCTCGTGTGGAATCAAATCCACTAGTGCTAAGAAAGGGTTGCCCCTCAGGTAACCGCTGAAATTTGCCAGGGGCCCGCCGACAGTCCAATCCACCCTCAAAGGCCTTACTAGTGAGACGGAAGAAGACAAGGTCTCGGCAGTAGAGGCTCTCTCGGCAGCCGAGACCCTCTCGGCAGCAGCAGCCTTCTTGGCACATATAGGTGTCAACGGCCGAGCCTTTGCTGGTTTAGAAGCACGGGCTTCCGGTTCCTCCTCAGCAATGGGGGGTGGAGGTCGAGCTTCCCCGGCAGCTGCAGTAGGCCCCTCGGTCCTTTCACACACCATCCCCACGGAACTATTTGAGTTCACTTCTAATTTTATCTCATCCAGTATGTGTTGGACGTTCGAGCCTAGGGGTAGGAGTGATATAGAACCAATGGGGATCGAAGTCTCGGCCACGGCTCCAGCCGAGGCCAAAGGACTAGCATTTAACGGCCGCGCCGGGACGGGCTCTTTTGCAAGGAAGGCCTCAACCTCTGCCACTAGTTTCACCACGGGTTTAGGACCGGTCTTTCGCCTGGCGGCCAAGAAGCTGGCGAATTGATCCTGCACCTTGGCCTCTGCCGCTTTTATCAGTTTCCTCTTTTTCAGTTGAGGGGCTTCGGGCTCTTCGAGTTCTTTAGGCTCATCTACCAAGCGCAAAGCCCTGGCCACCTGAGGAGGAGTGTTGACTTTTTTAGCCCTAACGTCCATTTTCAAGGGCCCCGTAGTTCGGAATTGTCGAGCAACAGGTTGGACTACTCCCCCACTTATCCTTAAGCCCCACCTGTACGAAGTGGGAAGTTCTTCTGCTTAGGTGGCTCAATTACTTTGCCTTTGCCTTTATCAAGCCTGGGCTTCCGCAGGGTAGCTCCTCGGGTGTTGGCTGCCGGAGGGTCTGAGACAACAAGCTTTGAGTCTCGAACGACCACGGAAGCAGGCCTCTTTTTTGCTCCGCCAGCACCTCCTTCTTGAGCAACAAGGACTCTCCCTTCTGAGGCCGTACTCATCAATAAGGAGTAGTTCAGTAGACTCTCGTGTCTCTGAGTCCACGGTTAAACGTCGTTCACATGACGCTGCTCCTCTTTGGACGCGTTCCCTACAAGAATGCATGTTTCCCGAGGCATCCTCGGACCTTTGGCAACTTCAGTAGGATGGAACTCCCACTGACCTGTAGCGAAGAAGTATTTACTTTTCCATGCATGATTGCTGGAATATTTGCCGTCTACATGAATGAATTTTCCCCGTCGTGATTAGAAGTTGTACAAACCTTCGCACTTTGGGTTCTTTTGGAGCCGATATACCCATAAAAATTTTCGGGCAGAGAGATAATGCCCCGGTCCAAGTGCCATAGGCCAAAGCAACATGCAGGCGTAGATAAGCCTCCATGTGTTGGGCACAATCTGATGCGGAGCCAAGTTTACATAGCTCAACAATTCTCGCACTAGCGACGGGAAGGGCAGTCGGAAACCAGCGCGAAACATGGTCTTGTATAGACAAACCTCGTGCGCATCAGATCGCATTATAGCTGTTGTGCAAATTTATTTAACTCGCAAGTGCACGAATCAATTGTAGTTTAATGGATTGCAAGTGTGAGGTCGATCCCACAGAGAATTGTATTTTTGAAAGAGCAATTTATATCTAAACTAATTAAATCCTAATCTAGTTCCAAAAGGGTTTTGATTTTTGAGTTTTGAAAATTAAAGGATAAACATAAACTAAATAAAATAAGTAAATCTAAGGATAAAGGTACTAAGGTTTGGGAATTCACACTCACCAAATCATAACAACATACTTTATGTTCATCAATATTAATCCGAAGTTCTCACAAATTAAATCATAGATATGTTTTACTATGCTTCAAAGAATTAATCAAAACCATCTAATGTATCCGTTCATTGACCAAATCACAAAAGGAATCCAAATTTAATTGAAACACCAGATGTATCCGTAGAACAAATCACAAGGGATATCCAATTTTTATGAGTTAAAAGCCAAGCAATCAATCATATGAAATTATCTCAAATCATCACTTGTATCCTTAAATCACAAGAGATATCCAAGAATTACTCCACACAATTGATTAGAAGTAAAACAATTGAAATATAAAACCCAATAAAATCATAATAATAAAAACTTACATAAAAGTGATGTTGTTCTTCATCGGTGAGGCTTCATCCCCAACCTTAGTTGGGAATTTAGCTCAACATAAAAAATAAAATCTAAACCTAAACCTAAACCTAAAGAAAAACTAAACAAAAGAATTTTGCTCTCTGGGATTGTGTCTGTTTTCTTTAATGCAAAGAAGTCTATTTATAGGTTTAGGGAAGTCCTAGAAGCCCAAGTAAACCTAGATAATTCGGAGGTCTGTCTCCCAGTTAAAATAGAAGTCTGAAATCGGAATAGGATTCGTCCAGATTTGTGTCCTTTAATTACGGGGCGATTTTGGCATAGAAACTGTCAGAATTACGAAAATCCTATTTCACAACAAATTGTAGTATTTTGATCTAGCTTTCCAATTCCGTTTGAATCACTTCAATCCGATATCTGAGCAGAGAGTTGTGGTCAAAATACTAAGACGTGTGCAGAATCTGAATTTGAATCCGACCCGAAATCTTATCCAATCTGAACTTTAATCTGATTTAATATGATTTAACCTATTTCTTGGATTTGGTTAGACTTAACCACACAATCTAGGTCTTCTCAACGTATTCTTTCTTCCAAACTTTGCATTTTTCTCTTTAAAGCTGCAGTTTTTCTTCAATGACCTACAAAATATTAAAAACACAAAACTAACACAAAATATTAAATAACGACACAACTAAAGGATTAACTAATGTAAATAAAGGGGTCCAAATATGCAATATTTGACACTTATCAAACACCCCCAAACTTACATTTTGCTAGTCCCTTAGCAAAACAACACAAAAAATAAAATGAAAACAAGAAACATAAATCCTCTTTCGTGGGAGAGACGATTGCATTTAGCATATGCAGCAAGCCTTTTAAACCCCTAGGCATCCCTAGTGGACGAGTGAAGTCTCGTGAGGGCTTAACATGAATGATACCCACAAACATTGTGCACTATGTTGTTAACAAGAAAGAAGTTTCACATGAACCATGGTTCTTATTCATGAACAAGCTTAAAAAGACAAACACCTTCATCACTGTCAAAAGGAAATCCAGAATCAAATCACTCATAAATGGACAATTTAGACCTCATATGTTCTAAAATGTGTAAAGTGTAATTAGCATACAATCATGAAGCTTTTAGCCTAAACTCAAGACAAGTTCCATAAAATTTGAAAGAATCCCTAACAAATGAAACAACCAAGGCAAGATATGCATTTTTTTCCTTTTTTTTTTTTTTTTTTTTTCTAAACAGGCTCTGCAATGTCTAACTCCCTTAAGCTTTCTAATTGACTCATGTAACAAGTGTTAGGCCAATGACTCCCAAGCCAAGTAGCTTTAGGGCACTAGATGTAGAACATCCCTAAGGGCTTATTAACTTAAGTAAAAAAGGCTACGAAGTCAGATTAGCCATATCATAAATCAACACTGAACTTCACACCTTTTGACGCGAACACTCAATGCTTAATGAGGCAAGAGGTCCGGTTACTCAGTGAAAAACTCAACATGATCTTTCTTTTCTTTTTCCTTCTCTTTATTTATTTATTTTTCTATTTTTTATTTTTTATTTTTATATCTTGCAAGCCAATGGTTATTCATCAATAGGTCATCCAACAGATCTCAAAGAGAACAAGCCTAAGCTCAAACATCTTACCTCATAGAAAACATGCTAATGTGCTCATGAAAATTTATCTCAAAACAAGTGAAATCTCTTTTACCCAAAAATAAGTCAAGGGACTCAGACTCCTAATGACATAATGATGTGTTCAACCCTTTAAGCGAGCTAATGAAATGTAAATCACAGTTATAGTTTAACTCAAACTTGACAACAACATTTTTTTACACAAAATGACAAATAAACAAATAAGAACAAAAATAAATAGACGAAGTGTTTTTCCATACCCCCAAACTTGAATTACACATTGCCCTCAATGTGTAGTATAGAAATACATTACCGGAAATAAGGAAATCTGAGCGTGAACAAGGCCAAGGCATCCTCCAAACTTAAACACCAAAACACCTGTCAACAAAAACTAACAGCAATATATTTTTTTTTTTCACAAAAACAAAACATCAAAAGATTAATTGCTGTTAGAAACAAAAACAAATAAAAAGAAATGCAATATAATGAAAAAGGAAAGAAAGAATTTGTGGAGTGAAGTGCAGAAAATAAACTGGAAGAGAAAACTTTACAGCGCTTTCCCCGATCATGCGAATGTCCAACCAATCCCTTCCACCCCTTCTTTTTCAAAACTTCATACCCCTCTAGAAGGATATTTTGCCATCTTATGTAGAATTTCTTGCTTCGGAGGATCTTTTTAGGAAAGTGGTTCCTAGATTTGTGTGCTTGTGTGCACAAGTCCTTGAGTATCTTGATATAAGATGGCTCTTTGAGACATTTAGGCAATGAAGCTTTGGGCTCTTGATATGTCTCAAGAGGTACAATGATGCAGGCAGGAGCTTCAGTACTCACTTCCATGTCACTGGGCAGATTAGGATCCATTGGGGGCTCATTATTCTCATGGTGCTCAACTTGCTCAAGATGCTCATCTTTCTCTTCCTCCTCTTTGTTATCCACAATTTCCTCACTCTCAAGTGTGATGGTGACTTGGGCATGCTCATGATAAGAATTTTCGGAATCATCCTCATCCATCATGTAGTGCCTTTCAGCCATCAGCTGACTTTGAAGCTCTTCTTCCTCTATTCTGTTGAAGTCAGCAACTAGATGACCGATCTGTCCTTCTATCTTGGTCATGGCCTGCTTAAGTTCTTGTATGTCTTTACCATTAGCCATGTTGGAATTCTTCAGCTCCTGTACAGCTTGATTGGTAAAACCTTTTAGCTCTTGTATAGTTTGGGAGTTGGAATTCTTGAGCTCTTCTATAGCTTGGGAGTTGGACTGGTCGACTTTTTCTATTAATGTTTTCATCATGTCTTCCAGTGATGACTGTGGTGCAGGTTGTGGCTCTTGAGTGGTAGACTGATAAATAGGAGGTTGAGCTTGATGATCGAACTGTGGATATTCTAAATGGTGCAATTGATCAAATTGGTGAGCATAATTTCCTGTAGCTTGAGCTGACCATGAGAAATTAGATTGGTTGCTCCAGTCCGAGTTATAACAATTAAAATTTGAATCAAACCCTGAGCTAGAGAAACTGGTGTTCATTTGTTCATATGAAAAGTTAGATCTAGCTGCTCTGATTTGGTCTAATTTGTCCCATAAGTCATCGAGCTCAGCTCCCAGATCTGGACAATTGTTTTCCTCATGATAAGGATTGAAACAATATGAACATGGTTTATGTGGGTAAAATTTTTGATGGTAGTTGGTAGGAGCTGGTGTCCTATAACTAGGAGAGACATTAAAATCATTAAAATGAAAATTCATACTTCCCCCTCACTTTTTAACATGCAAATATCCCACATAAAATAGTAACCATTTTTATTTTTTTATTTTTAAATAATAATAAAAAACAACTAACTAACTAAAAAAATAAAACTAAAATTTAAAAACTCACAAAAATGACAAAAAATAAATTTTTGGCAAAAATCTACAGAACTGCTGCAGTTGCTGCCTTTGCTGTAGGGTAGCGCGGAAGGTTCTACGGCAAAACTGTAAAACAAGCCAAAACAAAACAAAAAAACAACAAGAAAAATCTTTTTTTTTTTTTTTTTTATTAGTAACACGAATAAAACAAAACAAATTGCAGAAAAATAAAATCCTAATTATAACTGGTAGAAGAATAAAACTAATTTATAAATAAATTGGTTTCAAAAATTAAACAATTCCCCAGCAAAGACGCCAAAAACTTGTTGTGCAAATTTATTTAACTCGCAAGTGCACGAATCAATTGTAGTTTAATGGATTGCAAGTGCAAGGTCGATCCCACAGAGAATTGTATTTTTGAAAGAGCAATTTATATCTAAACTAATTAAATCCTAATCTAGTTCCAAAAGGGTTTTGATTTTTGAGTTTTGAAAATTAAAGGATAAACATAAACTAAATAAAATAAGTAAATCTAAGGATAAAGGTACTAAGGTTTGGGAATTCACACTCACCAAATCATAACAACATACTTTATGTTCATCAATATTAATCCGAAGTTCTCACAAATTAAATCATAGATATGTTTTACTATGCTTCAAAGAATTAATCAAAACCATCTAATGTATCCGTTCATTGACCAAATCACAAAAGGAATCCAAATTTAATTGAAACACCAGATGTATCCGTAGAACAAATCACAAGGGATATCCAATTTTTATGAGTTAAAAGCCAAGCAATCAATCATATGAAATTATCTCAAATCATCACTTGTATCCTTAAATCACAAGAGATATCCAAGAATTACTCCACACAATTGATTAGAAGTAAAACAATTGAAATATAAAACCCAATAAAATCATAATAATAAAAACTTACATAAAAGTGATGTTGTTCTTCATCGGTGAGGCTTCATCCCCAACCTTAGTTGGGAATTTAGCTCAACATAAAAAATAAAATCTAAACCTAAACCTAAACCTAAAGAAAAACTAAACAAAAGAATTTTGCTCTCTGGGATTGTGTCTGTTTTCTTTAATGCAAAGAAGTCTATTTATAGGTTTAGGGAAGTCCTAGAAGCCCAAGTAAACCTAGATAATTCGGAGGTCTGTCTCCCAGTTAAAATAGAAGTCTGAAATCGGAATAGGATTCGTCCAGATTTGTGTCCTTTAATTACGGGGCGATTTTGGCATAGAAACTGTCAGAATTACGAAAATCCTATTTCACAACAAATTGTAGTATTTTGATCTAGCTTTCCAATTCCGTTTGAATCACTTCAATCCGATATCTGAGCAGAGAGTTGTGGTCAAAATACTAAGACGTGTGCAGAATCTGAATTTGAATCCGATCCGAAATCTTATCCAATCTGAACTTTAATCTGATTTAATATGATTTAACCTATTTCTTGGATTTGGTTAGACTTAACCACACAATCTAGGTCTTCTCAACGTATTCTTTCTTCCAAACTTTGCATTTTTCTCTTTAAAGCTGCAGTTTTTCTTCAATGACCTACAAAATATTAAAAACACAAAACTAACACAAAATATTAAATAACGACACAACTAAAGGATTAACTAATGTAAATAAAGGGGTCCAAATATGCAATATTTGACACTTATCAATAGCACCCACCTGTTCATCATCGAACCGAAGCTTCACTGATTTGGGAATAAAACACTCCTTCCGGATTCTAGCGTCGTCAGCTCTGGTTAACGCCGGCCGCCAGCAAGCTGGATAAGTGTTGCCGCCGAGGCCGTCAAAACCTGATCCCTCGTCACCAGACATAATGATGCAAGGAAAAGAGGAAAGAAAGAAAGCTCTCGGAGAACGAAGAGAAAGCAGAAAGTTAGAGCTCTAACCAGATAGTAGTATATGGAAAAAGGGAAGTCTACCACTTTTTAAAGACTCGCCTCAGCAATATGCGCATTAAATGCGCCGAGAGGAGCATGCTTTTGCATATGACACATGGAGGTACTCGAGTACCTGGCTTAACGAACCAACAGGGTCTCGAGAATACCAACCATCAACCAACAAGGATAACCCGGGTATCTTAAAAGATACAGCCGTTAACATATAAGTGATCTTGTTTATTCAAAAGCTGCCATATCTATCTAAAATGCAAATCAAATATATTATCCATCAAATCATGTACAAATGTTCAAATCAAGTGATACATGCAACCACCAAATCCTATGATCTTGATCCCCTAAGATCTCCGAGAGGATGATCACCCAAATCCCTTGTCAGTAACTGCATCGCAGAAACTCAGGGAAGAGTGATTCGTTGGTGTAGGGACTTCCACTGCTTCATGCCTATAAAAGATAGATGATCTCTCCATAAAGGGGTAAGCGCAACTTTGCCTTTGACTTCTTCTTTTGTTGCTCATACTATCTCTCATTCTGACTTAGGCATCGGAGTGTCCCCGCCGGCTCACCCCCGGTCTCTTCGATCCTTCTCTTCTTCTTTGTTGTGCAGTCAAACCACTTGTGTGTTGGTCAACTCAAAGCCAGTAGGCGTGCCACATCATCACTAGGAAAACTGTGCTTCAACAATATGCATATGGTATGTACTAGCTAGTTAAACCAATTTGGATGACCGAGTCCTGAGTTTAATAAAAGTAACAAAAGAAATCCACTCCGGGTTCTTGGGTTAATCAACATGGGTAACCGGGAGTATACACCTATGCCCTAGGCCTCATGTGTTTGTCGATTTCCACAAAATATATGATTTCCTAAAGAACAACTTAGTATACACCCATGCTAAATCCTTTAGGAAATAAAAGAGTTAGTATACACCCATGCCTAACTCGTTGCTTTGGGAAATCTATAGCTTAAGGAGTATACACCCATTCCCTTAGGTTGACAAACATTAGATATATATGACATGATCAAAACATTGATATATTGATATATTATCTAAATATAATTAGGTGTGGATATCAAAGCCCTACCTTTAGTATTTCATTTATCTTTAGATCTTTTTATTTCTTTTTCACAATATCAATTCAGTGACAAGTTGATATTTTCAATTAATTCTAAATAAAATCACAATCCTCGTGGGATTGATCTCGTACTTGCTGCACTATACTATTGTTTTGATCTTGTGCATTTGCGAGTTAAAACGTACTAAATATTATCTATTAATTTAGGTAGTTTGTGGCACAACAAATTGTATTTTTGAAAGAGCAATTAAAATCTAAACTAATTAAATCCTAACCTAGTTCCAAAAGGGTTTTGAATTTTGATTTTTGAAATTAAAAGACAAACATAAACTAATTAAAATAAACTAAGAGTTAAATACTAAGGTTTGGGAATTCACACCCATCGAATCATAACAACATACTTCCATATTTTTCAATATTAATCTGAAGTTCTCACAATTAAAATCTTAGATATGTTTTACTATGCTTCAACACTTAATCAAAACCATCACATGTATTCATTCATTGCACAAATCACAAAAGGAATCCAATATCAATTAAATCATGAGATGTATATGTAAATCACAAAAGATATCCAATCTTAATTGAAACACCAAATGTACCCTTAGAACAAATCACAAGGGATATCCAATTATTTAGGCAAATAAAATCAAGCAATCAATTATGTGAAATTATCTTAAATCATCAAGTGTATCCTTGAATCACAAAAGATATCCAAGAATCACTCCACACATTGAAAAGTAGTTAAACAATTGAAATATTATACCCAATAAAATCAGATAAATAAAGATTTACATGAAAGTATTGATGTTCTTTATCGGTGAGGCTTCATCCAACCTTAGTTGAGAATTTAGCTCCACATAAAAATAAAACCTACATTTAAAGAAAACATAAACTAAAAATAGAAAAACTGTAGAATTTTGCTCTCTGGAATTCTATATCTTTCTTGAATGCAAAGATGTCTATTTATAGGCTTAGGAAAGTCCTAAAAGCCCTATTAAACCTAGATAATTCGGAGGTCTGTCTTCCAGTCAAAATAGAAGTCTGAAATCGGAATAGGATTCATCCAAATTTGTGTCCTTTAATTGCGGGGCGACTTTGGCATAGTAACTGTCCAAATTAAGAAAATCCTATTTCACAACGAATTGTATTATTTTGAGTTAGCTTTCCAATGCCACTTGAATCACTTCGATCCAATATTTGAGCAGAAAGTTATGGTCAAAATACTGAGATATGTGTAAAATCTGAATTTGAATCCAAACCAAAATTTTATCCAATTTGAATTTTAATCTGATTTAACCATTTCTTGGATTTAGTTAAACTTAATCACATCATCTAGGTCTTTTCAAAGTATGTTTTCTTTCGAAAAGTAGTTTTTCTTCAACGACCTACAAAATACTAAAAACACAAAAATAACATAGAACATTAGATAATAACACAGTTAAAGGATTAACTAATGTAAATAAAGGGGTCCAAATATGTAACATTTGACACTTATCAAATACCCTTAAGACCAGTCGAGCCATAGCTTAACCACCCGCGCCACCAAGGCATCAATGAGAACCAAGGTGGTTTATACTACAAACTACCAATGCTATTACTATATTGTCAATATCTCTTCAAACTATCAATTATGTTAATATTCTTTCTAAACTATTAAAAAAAGTCATTATCCACCACAAAGATAAAAATAACTTTAAAATTTTTTAATAAAACAAAAATACCTCTATAAATTAGAAAAAAAAAAAAAAAAGGAAAAATTACAACTTAAAAAAAAATAAACAAAAACAAAAACAAAACAAAAAGGAGGGCTTCCCAAATCAAATCGGCACGTTGCAGCTCTGAATGGCAGTAGAAAAAGGGAGAAATATTAAACATCTCAATTTTTTTTTAAAAAGTTAATTTCTAAATGATGTGTCATCATCCTATGAATTGGTTACATATTTTTTAAAATAATAAATCTCATTAGATGTTAACGTATTATTTATGAACTAATTTTTAGAAATAAAATTTAAAATATATAATACTTCTGAAAAATATAAATAAAAATTGTCCCGTAGAAAGTCGGGCCCAGCGTGACAGTGTCAACGCAGAAAGTACAAGGCGACTACACGCCACGCGCATAGGCGGCAAGATTTGGATGCCACTCTACTCCCACAGGAACGGTAAAAAGGTCCGGCTGCCAATTATAGTTTGACTCTTGTTTTTCCCTTGAATTCACACTATTTCCCAAACCCATTTTACTACTTCAAGAGGATCCTCAAGAGATTCCCTTGGTGGGAAAAGCAGTGTGATAGAAATGATGCTGGCTGAGATTGCTGTGGTGGGAAGAAGTGATTTGGTCGTTGTTAACGGCTACTTTGTCATTTTGTGGGTGTTACTTCAAGAGGATCCTCAAGAGATTCCTTTGGTGGGAAAAGCAGTATTATAGAAATGACGCTGGCTGAAATTGCTGAGGTGGGAAGAAGTGATTTGCTCGTTGTTAACGGCTACTTTGTCATTTTGTGGATTTTTTTTTTTTATAACTTAATTTTAAATTCTTGAATTATTAAAAAAATAATTTCAAACTTCAAAACTTCTTAATTTGAACTCTTAAATTTTTAATTACAGTTAATTTAGATCCATACGTCAGATTTTAAAAGTTACAAGTGAGACAATAACATTTATATTCCTGACTTTTTTATAAAATTTCAAATTTATCATTAATTTTAAATTAAAACTTAAAAAATATATATTATAAAAAAAAAATCATAAGTTGATCCACGGTTGGGTCACCTTGTGACCTTTTTTTTTAAAAAAATAAAAAATAAATAAAAAAAAAATTATCTTTTTTAATAAAAAGAAAATTGAAAGGTAATTTTGTCTTTTTAAGGATTTTAACCGTAAAAATTGATGTAAATGTTCAAATTGATTGCAATTAAAAGTTTATGGGTCCAACTTGAGAGGTTTTGAAGTTGGGGAATTTCTCAAATCGGATAGTAATTTAAGAGGCCTAAGTGAAGTTATCCCTTTTTTTTTTTTAATGCGTTTGTGGGTTCAAATGTCAAAAGAGAGAGAGAAAGTTTAAGGGGTTGTTTGTCAATTGACTCATACTATTTATCTCAAATTCAATTATAAAATTCTTACTTTTTTATATCACATTAATTACATTTTACTAATATTTAAATAAAATAATAACTATAAAACTAAATTTTTTTTATATTTCATATAAAATATTCTTACATTTTTCACACATCAATCAAATCTTGCTTCAATAGACACCCTTTTTTTTCAAGCCAATGAAAAACAACCTCTAAAAGTAAAGGATCAATGTGATGCACTCTACGCGTTAGACTTTTACTTGAGTCTCGTGCATCCATCTTCCTACATTTTTTTGAACAATTTCTATTGCCTCCACCACCTCTTTTGGACATTTCCCTGCATTAGAGGAATGTTACCTATTCTTATGATATTATTTTTGTGTTTTCACTAGTCTTTTATATATATAAAAGAAAAAGCTACGAGTATCAATGAATAAACTACACATCATATTGATACCCATTTTTAGGTAGCAAATTTAATACCCATAGTGTATATATATATATGAATGGTACTACTTGGTCCCTCCTAAGAGCCAAATAGTCATGAGAAATTATTATTTTTCTTTCCATTCGTCCTCTCATCTGATTCTTGCAAATTCACCACTAAATTTTTGAAATAGATATGCTATAGTATAATAAAAAGACTATTTTTAGTCCATAAAAGTCCTAAGTAGCAAAAGGTCACAGGGTCATTAGTGGATGAGGCCATAGCAACTGTCAATGTGACCTATGATCTCTTGCCACCTAAGACTTTTATAGGCCAAAAATAATCTTTTTATTATACTATAACATTTATCTTTTTGAAACCCATATAAACTCAATGATAAATTTATAAGGAGTAATGCTATAAGTCTTCTTAGAGTCATCCAAAATGTGATGTGGCTTTTAAAATTACCGTTGAATTTGATATGTGATTTATTAGCTTTTGATATATTAGTAATTTTAAAAGCCACATCACATTTAAAATAACTCAAAGAAAACTCTAAAAAGACTTATAGCATTACTCATTTATAAGAATCCGACTTCATGTCCCAAAAAAAAAAAATCGTTGTCAGAACTTAATTTCATCCATGTTCCTCAAAAGCCAACAAATGATTAGGTTTCGTTGTGGGGTTAAAAAAAAAAATCGAATATGTGCTAATTAAGGGCTAAATTAAATATTTTGCTAAAAGGTCAAAAAAAGAGAGGCATCCACACGTGCGTAACCAATTTGTCTTTGTCCCTTGGAAAGTTGGGAATGACTTGTGTCGGTGCAGGCTTGCCAAATGCTTATGACTTAGCATCAAAGTGTTGACACGTGTGTAACCAAATGCTTATGACTTACTATTCAACTTGGAAAGTTGCAAGGAAAAAATACTTATTTTTTGCGGGTCGTCCTATACATCATTTTTAAGTCCCGGCCATTTTTTTTTTTTTTTTATATATATATATATATATATATATATGTATATGAGATATTTTTTAAAATGTGCGATTTAAAAATGTAATTTTTAAAAACGTAGATAAATTTTTAAAATTGTGCGTTTTCAAAAAGGAACCTCATTACCTACAATCACACTTTTTTAAAAATTGCAATTCTAAACAATTCATTTTTTGTGATTTAGATTAAAATCATACTTTTTGTATATGAAATCGAGATCTCCAACACGCCTTTTGGTTTAGAGTGTTTTTACAGCAAAACCCCGGAGCACCGCACCGAGAGCAAAAAATAAACAAATAAATAAAAGCATTCAATTTGGGTTAATTAGGTACTCATGACTTGACCTATTTATGCAATCTAAAGTTAGTAAATTACCATTAAAATAAAATAAAATAAGCTTAGAAATAGGTAGCAAAATTGTGTAATTTAAAATAGCCTGCGAGCAAGCAGTGGTATTTGCGATACAGAACCTAAGCCCTACCGATTCATGGACCGTAGTTGGGCCCATTGACCCAACGCTTACACACTCTAACCAGGCCTTTGACACTTCACATAAATTTAGAAAAATGGAAAATTTAGAATTGAGAATGGTCATCCATCTTGATGAAGATGAGATCATGGTGTAATGGATTGCATTAAGGCTCCATTTGTTTCAGCATAAAATGATTTTCATAAAATATTTTTTGTATTTTTTAGAGGAAAATATTTTTCATTTGACCAAAAATTTTTCTTGAATTAATTTTCTGTGTTTTCTTTAAGAGTTAAATTTAACTATTGGTTTAATTAATGACATGTCCTTCATATGTTGGGAGATTAAAGCCGTTATAGAGTTTTTATCAAGAGTACATTAATGTATATAATTGAACACAACTCTAGTTCAAGAGCCTAAGTTAATGGGCTAAGGTCCACTTAAGTATATTAAGCACTATTTTCTTTTATATTTTCTCAATGTGGGACACAACACTTATAAGTGCACTCACAACAATCTCTCGCTCACTTGTAAGAGCATTCCTAGCAGCCTCACCAAATTTTACTCACCAAAATAACCAAAAGTATACTTTTGGTTATTTTGACAACTCACATTTTTAGATCACTCATAGCAGCCTCACTACTTTAACAATCAACTTTCATTATTTCATTTAAATATTATTTTTCAATGATTTGTTTATTCTTTCTCTAACTTTTATATTTTTGAATGTTTGTATTTTCCTAATGGTCTATTTTAAGAATATTTGTCTTATTTTAATGGTAATATTTTTAAAATTTTGTAATATTTCCCTTATTTTCTTAGTTTTAATCTCTATTGGAAGAAGATAATGTTTTCATGATTGATTTTGGATTGTTACACGTCGGGTTATTAATTTCCACTCCCATATTAGTTCTGGAAATTTAAAAATTAAAAAAAAAATAGGGATTTTTCGTATGGAGAGGGAGAGAGAGAATATATACTTTGATTTCATTGAAGAGGGGAGAGAGGTTGTAAAAAAACAAAAACAAAAAAAAAAAAAAAAAGAAAAAAAAAGGAGAGAGAAATGAAAAGCAAAAAGGGAGAGAGAGAGAGAAAATATATTTGTTTAATGAATAGGTGAGTGAATAGTAAATTTTAAGTTTGGTGAGTACTGCTCACCTCACCAAATTTTTTTGTTATAATGGTGAAGCTGAAAAGTATACATTTAAGCCATTTTGGTTAAATTGGTGAGCCAATTTAACCAAAAAGTGGATTTGAAGAGGCTGCTATGAGTGCTCTGAGTCTTTTCACATTGATCCAACTTCCCTTCGCTTGTGAGTCTTTTTACATTTCCAAGAGTGTCTTGATAAGTGCTAAAATATTTATATTTTCAGCCCTTAACTTGCATGTTTTAATCATTTGGTTTTGGTTAATTAGGTCATTTTACTGCATTTTTGTATTTTCTTTGTTTTATAGGCTTTTGGAAGAAAAGAAAGCGTTTCTGGAAAAATTCCAAGCTTAAAGGGGCAAATTGGGAAGACCTAGAGGATATGGTTAAGTTTAACCAATCATGGTTAAAGTTTAATCAAATAAAGGAAAGGATTAATTCGGAATTTCTCAATTTGAAGTCAAATCGGATTGGATGCAAAATTGGATTCTGAATACGTCTCGGTATTTTGACCATAACTTTCATCTCAGATATTCGATTGAGGTGATTCAAGCGGCATTGGAAAGATAACTCAAACTACTACAATTCATTGTGAAATAGAATTTTCCCAATTCGAAGTGTCACAAGGCCAAAATCACGCCGCAAGATAGGACCGCAATTCTGGGCGAATCCTATTTCGATTTGGGCTTAGGTTTTCTTTATCCTAATTGGGCTTGGACTTAAATCTCCGAAATTCCTA
Source organism: Corylus avellana (assembly GCF_965113065.1). Taxonomy (NCBI): domain Eukaryota; kingdom Viridiplantae; phylum Streptophyta; class Magnoliopsida; order Fagales; family Betulaceae; genus Corylus; species Corylus avellana. Next base: position 26,597,163 of record NC_142491.1, on the reverse strand, counting down.
GGATTACTAGGGCTTCTAGGGCTCTCCTAAGCCATATAAATAGACCTCTAAGCCTCACAATTGGGGGAGGCTGTTTTAAGCTGAATTACGACGTATTGCCGTGGGGAAGCTTTTGCTTTGTTTTCCATTGTAAGTTTTATTCTTTCGATGATGACAATTCAATTTTTGGTTGTTATTGTTATCATGAGAGGCTAAATCTTTCAACTAAGGTTGAAGATGAAGCTTCGTCATTGACAAACTCATGTATTCTCGTATTTTGTTTATACAATTTTGACTTCGAATAAGAATGTTGTAGATTTTCATTCAATTGGTTGATTTATATCTTTTAATTGAATGTGATGAACTATCATTGTTGAAGTTGGATATTTAATGTGTTTCATCCTTCAGATACATCAATTCATTCGATTGAAATTGGATATCCGTTGTGATTCGTTAACCAAACGGATACATAGGATGATTTAATTTCAATTCGGATAATTGTTGTGATTTGTAAAATGGGTGGATTCATTGAATGATTTAAACTTGATATTTGTAAAACATCGAACAACAGTTTGAGCACAATAGTTTGTCGATTGTATGAACAAATATGAGAATATAGAGTTAAGATTTAGCGATGTGGATTCTGAAACCTTAGTGTTCTTTACCATTTTATTTAATCATTTTCTTTAGTTTATGTTTTGTTTTAGCACGACAAAAATCATGAAATTCGGAACTAGGTTAAAATAAGATTAGTTTAGATAAGAATTAGTTTTCACAACACAATTCCCTGTGGATCGACCTCACACTTCCACACACGCTATATTGCACACGACTCGTGCGCTTGCGAGTACAATTAAATTTGTACATCATGTCTCACGTCAAGAGTTGCGGATGGAGACAACTTTAAACCCGACGCGTCTAGACACTCGTCCCAAGAAGGTAACCATGGCTCTGATAACATTTGTTGAGAGATTAAAGCGGTTATGGAGTTTTTATCAATAGTATATTAATATACATAATTGAACACAACCCTAGCCCCAAAGCCTAAGCTAATAGGCTAATGTCCACTTTGGTATATTAAGCACTCTTTTCTTTTATATTTTCTCAATGTGTGACACAACAGTCACAAGTGCACTCATAACAATTCTATGTCGTTGAATTTTTCGATTCCTATCTTTCTTATTCTACTGCTATTGTGCTGAATACTACCTAAATCAATAGATAATATTTAGTACGTTTTAACTCGCAAGTGCACAAGATCAAAACAATAGTATAGTGCAGCAAGTACGAGATCGTTCCCATGAGGATTGTGATTTTATTTAGAATTAATTAAAAATATCAACTTGTCACTGAATTGATATTATGAAAAAGAAATAAAAAGATAATAAAGATAAATGAAAAGCTAAAGGTAAGGCTTTGATATCCACCACTAATCATAGTTAGATAATATAACAATATGTCAATGCTTTGATCATGTTATATCTATCTAATGTTTGTCAACCTAAGGGCATGGGTGTATACTCCTTAAGCTATAGATTTTCCTAAGCAACGAGTTAGGCATGGGTGTATACTCTAACTCTTTTCTTTCTTAAATGATTTAGCATGGGTATATACTAAGTTGTTCTTTAGGAAATCATATATTCTGTGGAAATCAACAAACACATGAGGCCTAGGGCATGGGTGTATACTCTCGGTTCCCCATGTTGATTAACCCAAGAATCTGACGTGGATTACTTTTGTTACTTATGTTAAACCCAGAACTCGTTCATCCAAATTGATTTAACTAACTAGTCCATACCACATGCATATAATGGTCAATCACATATATATGAGGAATTCATGAAAACATGAATTAATCAAGTTAAATATCATAACATGATCATCACAAAGGCACCAATATTGAAATATTAAATAGCCCTCCTAAATAGTTAGTTACACATAATTAAAATAAAAGACAAAAGAAAGATAAAGAAAGAACCGAAAACCGCTCCTAGAAGTAGCCTCCAATTCCTCTCCCCAAAGTTGTCTCCTTCCAATTGTCCATTGAATTGTGAGGCTTAGATGTTTATTTATAGGGCTTAGGAGAGTCCTAGAAGCCCTAGTAATCCTAGGAATTTAGGAGATTTAAGTCCAAGTCCAATTAGGATAAAGAAAACCTAAGTCCAAATCGGAATAAGATTCGCCCAAAATTGTGTTCCTATCTTGCAGGGAGATTTTGGTATTGCGGCGCTCCGAATTAAGAAAATGCTATTTCACAATGATTTGTATAATTTTGAGTTAGCTTTCCAATGCCACTTGAATCACCTCAAACTGATATTTTAGCTAAAAGTTATGGTCAAAATACCGAGATACGTGCAGAATCCAATTTTGAATCCAATCCGATTTTGACTTTAATTTGAGAAATTCCGAATTAATCATTTTCTTTATTTGATTAAACTTAACCACGATTGGTTAAGCTTAACCATATCTTCTAGGTCTTCCCAATTTGCCCTTTAAGCTTGGAACTTTTCCAGACACGCTTTCTTTTCTTCCAAAAACCTATAAAACAAAGAAAATACAAAAAGGAAGTAAAATAACATGAATTAACTAAAACTAAAGGATTAAACATGTAAGTTAAGGGATAAAAATATGAATATTTTGGCACTTAACAACTGCCATCGCTCCAACTCGAACCAAAAGGTCTGATACTAGTTGTTAGGAAATTAATCCTATTATCCAAGACCTATGAGATGCGAAAAATAAGAAGAATGCGGAATAACAAAGATTAGGCAATCAACACACAACACCAAGATTTAAGTTGTTTGGCTTAACAAGTTTACATCCACTGGCAGAGAGACCCGGAGAAAATCCACTATCAAAAGATGGAGTACAAGAATAGAAGAGAAAAAAATCACTCAGATCCCAAAGCCCCAAAACACTCAAATCTCACCATCACACAAGAGATATTATTCCCAAAATAGAATACAAAAGATAGAAGTACAAACTTTTCTTTTGCTGAAACAAATGGCAGCTGATCTCCATTTTCTTTTCTCACTCTGCAGCACCTTTTTCTTTTAATCACTTGTTTTTGGCTCCCCCAAAAACACCGAGAAGAAAAAACCACACTTGGCTTTTCTAATTCCTTTGTGCGGCACTCCCTTGTGTTTGCTACCCTTGCACACACTTTTGATATCTCTCTCTCATGTTTTGTCCCACACTAATTGAAGCTATTCAGCTTGTGGCACACACACAAAAGGCTAAACATGCCTTTAAATAGTACTTCTAGGTCAATCAAGTCAATCCTAGTACAAGTAGGTCTTCAAAACCAAATACAAGACAAACTAGGAAAAAAAACCAAATACGAGTCAGACTTAGAGTGAGATCTCCAAAACCCACAAGGAAAAGAGAAAACCAATGGGGCCCGCACATGTTGATGATAGGTTGAAAGTCACAACACTAACAATCTCCACCTTGACTTGAAACCCATCAAGTCTAACAAACAAATCTCCTCCGAATGTCTCCGCCTCAACCCTTAAGGGCAATCAAACTCCATAAGTGTCACTCAAGTCCAAATGCCTCTTGAATTTGAGCATAGGACCTGGTTTAGACATAACACCATGCTTTCCTACCAGTCCCGTAGACCATACAACTTTCTCTAATGACTTTTTCTTCCAGTAGACCCATTTGTACCCTTTAGCCTTCTCTCTGTTGGGTAATTTTGCCAATTCCCAAGTTTGACCTCTACGTAGTAACTCCACCTCTTTCAGCGTACCATTATAAATAGATGATGGATATCCACTACAAGCTGTTAGAGCAAAAGAAACCATATTCTCAAAGTCATACCTTTCTGGTGATTTTTGATCATGTTTCTCTTTGCCTCTTGCTAAAGAATAAGACTCTTCCCGGTGTTGTGAGTCTCTTGAAGATTCTCTGTCATCACATTCATCGTGAGTGAACACTTTTCATCAAGCTCCACCTCCATGAATTGTTTCTCTTTCTGCACTGTACTTTCAGAAAGCTCATCTATGCTAACAAACTCAGACTTCTTTGGTTCCTACTCTGTAACTTCAGGTTCACTTGACTCATATTTGTACATAGCACACTCATTAAAAATCACATTCCGACTTCTAATGATCTTCGGGTTTTGATCATCCCAAAACCGATAACCAAAGGTCTCATCTCCATTTCCAATGAAGAAATGCTTTCTAGATTTAGCATCTAGTTTACTCCAAGCGTCAAAATCAACATGGACATATGAAGCACAACCAAAAACTTTCAGAGGTGAAAGATTTACCTCTTTTTCACTCCAGACTTCTTCTGGTAGTCTATGGCTCAGGGGAACGGAATGCCCCCTATTTATCATATATGCAACAGTGCTCACTACATCAACCTAGAAAGTCTTTGGTAACCCAGCATGCAACATCATACTCCTAGCACGCTCATTGAGGGTCATGTTCATGTGCTCAGCCATGCCATTATGCTGTGGCGTTTCTGGGATAGTTTTCTCCATTCTAATCCCATTCACTGCGCAAAACTGTTTAAACCCCTATCTTCATATTCTCCTCCATTGTCTGATTTCAAACACTTGAGCTTCAAGTCCGTTTCAGTCTCAACCATGGCCTTCCATTTCTTAAAAGTCTAAAATACATCAGATTTACTTTTCAAGAAATAAACTCATACCTTTTTGCTTGAGTCATCAATAAATGTGATGTAATACTGCGAGCCTCCAAGAGATGCCACTAGTGTGGGACCCCACAAATTCTTGTGTACCAGTTCCAGCTTTCCAAGCTTAGGTGCTTTGTCAACTTTCATGAAACTCACATTCTTTTACTTCCCTAGGATGCAACCTTCACACAAATTAGACTTCAACTTCGGTAGTTTCCCCTTTGACATAAGTACCTCCATCCCTTTCTCGCTCATGTGCCTAAGCCTTAGGTGCCATAGTTTTGAGTCAGCACCCATATCTGCAATAGCAATTGTATCCTTGTTGTTCGTGGTCATATAGAGAGTACCTGTCTTATGACCACGAGCCAAAATCCTAGCTCCCTTGCCGACCTTCGACTTTCCACCGTGAAAATGAATTGAATGCCTTCATCATCAAGCTGTCCCACTAAAATCAGGTTCTTTTTCAACCTTGGGATATGCCTGGCCTTTTGTAACTTCTATACCGAGTCACTATGGACTCTAATGTGAACACTGCCTAGGCCCACAACATCTAGCGCCGTTCCGTTAGCCAAATACACCTTTCCGAAAATCTCCATCCACATAATTTTCAAGAACTTCATGGATCGGTGTGGTATGAAAAGAAGCTCCTGAGTCCAAGACCCAAGAATCAAGAGGACTCTCAACAGATAGAAGTAGGGCATCATGGACTTCTTCTATTACCACGACATTTGCGGTGTTGTTATCAGCCTTCTTCTTTAGCTCTCTACAGTTTTTCTTGAAATGGCCTGTCTTGCCACAGTTCCAACATTCGGGTTGTTCGAATTTGGATTTGCTTCTCCCTTTCAAGGATTTTGATCTGCCTTGACCAGAGTTTCTGTCTTCTCCTCTGCCTTGAGTCTTGAGGTTTAAAGCAGGACCAGAAAAAGAGGCTTCACCCACATCTCTTCTGTGAACCTCTGCAATGAGAATCAAATCCCTGACGTCTTCATAGCTCAGTTTACTCTTCCCTGTAGAGTAACTCACAGCCATCCTCATGGCTTCCCAGCTATTTGGCAAAGACGCCAAGACGATCAATGCGTGAATCTCATCATCAAAATAAATTTTCATCAAGGACAATTGATTTGTGATGGTGTTGAACTCATTGAGATGTTGTGCTATCGAAGCCCCTTCCGCCATTTTTAGGTTGAACAATTTCTTCATCAGATGCACCTTATTGTTAGTCGACAGTTTTTCATACATACTTGATAAAGCTGCCATTAGACCTGTTGTGGTCTTCTCCTTTACAACGTTGTGTGCAACTGATTTTGACAATGATAACTTGATAACTACTAGGGCTTTATGGTGAAGAAGAGCCCACTCGTTATCATACATGTCGTCAGGTTGTTCTCCCAAAAAAGGTTGACAGAGGTCTTTCCCATAAAGAATATGTTCAATCTGCACCTTCCAGTACTTGAAATCTATGCCATTGAATTTTTCGATTCCTATCTTTCCTTCTTCTACTGCCATCACTCCCACTCAATCCAAAAGCTTTGCTACCAGTTGTTAGGAAATTAATCCTGTTACCCAAGACCCGTGAGATGCAAAAAATAAGAACGTGGAATAACAAAGATTAGGCAATCAACACATGACACCAAGATTTAAGTGGTTCGGCTTAATAAGCCTACATCCACTAGTGGAGATGATCCGGAGAAAATCCACTATCAAAAGATGGAGTACAAGAATAGTAGAGAAAAAATCAATCCGATCCCAAAGCCCCAATACACCAAAATCTCACTACCACACAAGAGAGATTATTCCCAAAATAGAATACAAAAGATAGAAGTACAAACTATTCTTTTGCTAGAAGAGATGGTGGTTGATCTCTATTTTCTTCTCTCACTCTGCAGCACCTATTTCTTCTAATTACTTATTTTTGGCTCCCCCAAAAACACCAAGAAGAAAACACCACACTTGGCTTTTCTAATTCCCTTGTGCGGCACTCCCTTATGTTTGTTGCCCTTGCACACATTTTTGATATCTCTCTCACGTTTTGTCCCAGACTAATTGAAGCTATTCAGCTTGTGGCACACACACAAAAGGCTAAACATGTCTTTAAATAGTGCTCCTAAGTCGGTCAAGTCAATCATAGTACAAGTAGGTCTCCAAAACCAAATACAAGACAAACTAGGAAAAAAAAACCATATACGAGTTAGACTTAGAGTGAGATCTCCAAAACCCACAAGGAAAAGAGAAAACCAATGGGGCCCACACATATTGATGATAGGTTGAAAGTCACAACACTAACACTTCAGGAAAAAAAGGCATTCATAAATGGGATATCGATAAATACATGCATGCTTAATCATGTGTTTTCTATAGCTACTATAAATAACATATGCTGTTGATGAAGTTTTTATTATATCTTATTTGCTCTTTTATTATAAGTATATTAGTATATGGTTTCTAGTGGAGATATTCTGGTGCTAAGTTAAAATTTGATATTAAGATCTTCTCACCATCTAATTTGTGCTTGTTTTAATTTTATATTTATGAGTCTGTTGGGGAGAAAACCAATAAGAGTCCATTATCCTTAAATCAACTCATTAGAGACTCACGAACCTCAAACCAGAAGCAAGCCCATCTGAAGTCCCTTGTCAGGATACAAGTTGTTAGCATTGAGGCAGTTTGAGATGAACCACCTTGAACAGGGTAAGGTTCCGTACCGAACTCGGGGGGGACTTCGTCATTACCGAACCACAAGCAAGCCAAGCCACGCAAGCCGAACCATTTCACTACACCCAACGAACGGTACAGAAGATCCATACGGGGTACCATACCTCGCTTGTACAATTCCTAACTCAATCACAAGCAGATGTCCCATCAAGAAAAGTACTTGTCTATTCGTAACAGGCAAGCGTCCAATCAAGCCCACCTTCGTTGGAGAGAGCATGGGAACTACCTGTTATAGTACAACCGGTGGGCTCGCCCCTGCAAAGGCCATGCTGGGTCAATCCCTATGGCCAACGTGTCACCATCCCGATGATGAGTGATGGCCCAGATGAGAACCTACTTTGGCAGCCCATTGACCCTTTTCTTGTAGGCACATATAAAATGGGGCTAATTCAACCAAGGGAAGAGAGGCTTGATGTATGAGCAAACTTGAGAAAGAACATTCAATAAAAGAGATATGAAATTTAGTTCAAGTCTGAGTCCCATCGTCATTCTCTAATTAGCATTTATCATCTTTTAGCTTGTGTGCTAGTGAAAAATTATTGGTGGCTGGAAACTGTGTGAATAGAGTCTATGATTGATATTTGTGGACTTAATTTCTGTATGTTTTTTTTTTTCCTTTAATTATTTCACCATTAGTGAGAAGTGATAGCTATTTAGAAGGGTTTCTGAACAATCACAACATTAGGGTGATTGATCACCTAAGGTTTGATAGTGATCGATCACTTAGGCCAAAAAAAAATGTCACAAGTGTTATTTCATGCTCATTTCTCATACTTTTCATGCCAAACTTTGTTTTTTTTGTAAATCCATTGGTCTTGATTAAGAATTTCTAAACCCTAGTTTAGGTCAGGGTATTACAATTTGAGCTTGATTCTTTCCTTGTAAATATAGGGGTGTCAATTTGTGTTCACGTGTCGGGTTCGGGTTCAAGACGTAGGTATAAGACTATAAAAGTCAACCATGATCCGGCTCATTTAATTAAATGGGTTAGACCCTTCAACCCAAACTTGCCAATTTCGTGTTGGATTCACAGATCATGTCAAAAATTGATAGTCCTAATTATAGACGTGATTAAATGTGATCTGGATTATAAGTCTATATGTGGTGAATAATAATCAGTAGGAGCAGAACAATTTATAGCATTTATGGGTCTAACCCATTTAATTAAATGTGTTAGACCCTTCAACCCTAACCTACCAATTACGTGTTGGATTCACTGATCATGTCAAAAATTGACAACCCTGCTTATAGATGTGGTTAAATGTCACTACCAAAAAAAAAAAAAAAGGTTCTCCCGGCGCCTAAAATGCCCTAGGGAAGAGAAAACAAACGTCGGGAATTGTATTCTTGGCGTTTGGTGTTAACGTCGGGTTAAACAGTGTCGGTAACGCTTTTTTCCGTCGTTTTGAGCAAACGCTAGTGAAGATAATATCAAGGACGGCATCTTCTACAAACACCGGAGAAGGAATATGTGCCAGCATGATCTGTCGACGCCGGTAGAGGAGGATGCCGGTGTCTTCTGTAAACGCCGGAGAAGGAAGTTGTGCCGGTGTTATCTACTGACGCCGGCAGACATGGATGCGCTGGCGTCCTCTATCGACGCCGGCAGATGAGGATGCGCCAGTGTCTTTTGCAAACGCCGGAGAAGGAAGTTGTGCCGGTATTATCTATTGACGCTGGTAGAGATGGATGTGCCGGCGTCCTCTGTCGATGCCGGTAGATGAGGATGCACCAACGTCCTCGAAGGACGACGGATAAAGTAGCTATGTTGGCGTTCTCTGTCGATGCCGGCACAGTAACCTTTGCCAGCATCAAAAGAGGACGCTGGCGCATCCTCCTGTCCCGGTGTCCTCTGAATTTCTATTCCAGCGTCAGCAGAGATGCTAGAGAATATCCTATACCGGTAAAAATCTGAAGCTTTGCCGGCGCTGCCTATGTTTCAAGCTTTGCCAGAAAAATCTAAAACTCACCTAATTTGAAGCTTTGCCGATTGTGTTTCCGGTGAATTATGATGCCATAATTTTCTAGGCATTTTGCATTGATTTAATTGCTATTTTTTTTTTTCATCTGGACTCTTCCTCACTACTGCCTGCTCGATGAACAAAGATAAACCAACGTAAAAAGGAATGATAAAGCATAAAGCTTTTCACCTTTCCAAGTTGTTCTTTTATTAATAAATCTTTCATTTAAAAAAGTTAATGGATACAACCAGGAAAACAAGCTTCCTGAACACTACAACTATACAGATTACAACCAGCAAAGTAACAAACTACATCAGCCAAACCATCACATAGCAAACCAAGCAACCAGCAGCATCTCAAACTACAGCTTACTGTTAAAAAAAAAAATTGAATGCAAAAAAACCTTGCTATACACTTGCTATCTCAATAGTAGCAACCATCCAGCATGACCCAATAGTTTTACAGGTGAAGCGGGCTAAGGGTACTGTATTTCAAGAAATGGCATCATTGGGGTCTGAGTTGTTGGCAGTGGAATTGAGCTAGATTTGCCTTTGTCCAACTTGCAGAGCCTGTATGTTTTGGGATAAATTGACAATTAAAATTTGACATAAAGGTAGTGATAAGTGCTAAAATATTTATATTTTCAGCCCTTAACTTGCATGTTTTAATCCTTTGGTTTTGGTTAATTAGGACATTTTACTGCCTTTTTGTATTTTCTTTGTTTTATAGGCTTTTGGAAGAAAAGAAAGCATTTCTGGAAAAATTCCAAGCTTAAAGGGGCAAATTGGGAAGACCTAGAGGATATGGTTAAGCTTAACCAATCATGGTTAAAGTTTAATCAAATAAAGGAAAGGATTAATTCGGAATTTCTCAATTTGAAGTCAAATCGGATTGGATGCAAAATTGGATTCTGAATACGTCTCGGTATTTTGCCCATAACTTTCATCTCAGATATCCGATTGAGGTGATTCAAGCGGCATTGGAAAGCTAACTCAAACTACTACAATTCATTGTGAAATAGCATTTTCCCAATTCGGAGCGCCGCAAGGCCAAAATCACGCCGCAAGATAGGACCGCAATTCTGGGCGAATCCTATTCCGATTTGGGCTTAGGTTTTCTTTATCCTAATTGGGCTTGGACTTAAATCTCCGAAATTCCTAGGATTACTAGGGCTTCTAGGGCTCTCCTAAGCCATATAAATAGACCTCTAACCCTCACAATTGGAGGAGGCCATTTTAAGCTGAATTACGACGTATTGCCGTGGGGAAGCTTTTGCTTTGTTTTCCATTGTAAGTTTTATTCTTTCGATGATGACAATTCAATTGGTGATTATTTTTGTTATCATGAGAGGCTAAATCTTTCAACTAAGGTTGAAGATGAAGCTTCGTCATTGACAAACTCATGTATTCTCGTATTTTGTTTATACAATTTTGACTTTGAATAAGGATGTTGTAGATTTTCATTCAATTGCTTGATTTATATCTTTTAATTGAATGTGATGAACTATTATGTGTTGGAGTTGGATATTTGATGTGTTTCATCCTTCGGATACATCAAATCATTCAATTGAAATCGGATATCCGTTGTGATTCGTTAACCAAACGGATACATAGGATGATTTAATTTCGAATCGGATATTTGTTGTGATTTGTAAAAATGGGTGGATTCATTGAATGATTTAAACTTGATATTTGTAAAACATCGAATATAGTTTTTCGATTGTAGGAACAAATACGAGAATATAGAGTTAAGATTTGGCGAAGTGAATTCTAAAACCTTAGTGTTCTTTACCATTTTATTTCATTATTTTCTTTAGTTTATGTTTTATTTTGCACGACAAAAATCACAAAATTCGGAACTAGGTTAAAATAGAGTTGGTTTAAATAGAAATTGGTTTACACAACACAAATCCCTGTGGATCGACCTCGCACTTGCACACACGCTATATTGCACACGACTCGTGCACTTGCGAGTACAATTAAATTTGTACATCAGGTAGCCACATAAATTATTAAACAAAGGCCTTCTGGCAAGATATTGGATATGATCTCAAAGTATTTCACCACTAACCAGATAAATGTAAAAACATGAGAGCACTTAAATTACTCTAAAGTTAGTCAGCTTTCAAAATCTGATTTGGGCATTAATTTCTAGAACATAAGGTCAAAATAAATATTAACATAAAGAGGAAAAGAGTAATAAGGCTTACAGTATTTTCATTCAAATTGATAACCACAGCTTTCTTTAGACTGCTGTGAAGAAAATGCTCCCCACTATCACTATAACATACCATGAGTCAGCTCATACTAAACCATGTACATTGAATGACATATAAGCTTTACAAATAATTTTTTCATCTAGATGCTACCACAATCTCTCAATAATTTTTATTTTTTATTTTTTATTTTTTTAAATGTAGATCTTAACACAATCAAGCTTTTCTAAAACAATTAATTGCTTAAAAAAGCATATGGATTTTCAAATGATGTTTCAGAACTTTTGCAAACCCACATTTATATATCATGTTTATTTTATAATTAAAAATAATTCATACATAACGGACTCAAATCATCATCTTTTTACGAAGTTGAAGTTTGGTTAATGTTGGGTCATAGATCAAACCATTAAATGCCCGGCAATCCTCGGGCCCGGTCTAACAATGGAAAGGTCCAAGCCCAATAAGGATTCGGGTAACCAAGTTCAAGACCCCGAGATTCGAGACCTATATATCCGAGACCTAAAGGTCCAAGACCTATATATCCGAGACCTACAGGTCTGAGACCTTTAGATCCGAGACCCTTCAAGCCGAGACTGTTAAGTCTAAGACTAACTCAGGACACACAGGTCTAGGTAGCAAGGATAACTGGGATATCTTGGGAGATACAGCTGCTAAATAGATAAGTGATCTTATCCATACAAAAGCTATCACATCTATCTGAAATACCAAATCCTACGATCTTAATCCCCTAAGATCTCTCGGTAAGGATAACCACTCAAATCCCTTGTTAGTAACTGCATCGCAAAAACTCAGGGAAGCGTAAGTCATTGGTTAGGGGACTTCCACTACTTTATACCTATAAAAGACAGATCATTTCTTCATATTTGGGTAAGCGCAACTTTGGCTCTTAAGCTTTTCTTTGTTGCTTATACACTCTCTCTCAAATTCTGACTTAGGCATCGGAGTGTCCCCGCCAGCTCACCCTCAGTCTCTTCAATCCTTCTCTTTTTCTTTATTGTGCAGTCAAATCTCTTGAGTGTTAGTGAACTCGGACTCGGCAAGTGTGCCACGTTACCAGCAGGAAAGCAATGCTTCAACAGTTTTGCGCCGTCTGTGGGACTCGATTTTCATTAGTTCTTACCATCCATTAATCCTACATGGTGACCACATGTTCTACTGCAGGCACCTCCGGTGCACCAGCACCACCCAACCTAGGCAAGTTCATGAAGCAGATGACCGAGTCTATGAAGGCCCTGAAGAAGCAGAATGAAGACCTAGCCACAAGGCTCACGGTTGCTGAAGGCCACAATAGCTGGAGGGACCAAGAGCGCGAGGAAAGGCTAGCAAAGAAGCGTGAAGAGAGGCGTGAGAAGGAGAGGCGTGCGGAGATCCGCAGGGGAAAGCTGATTGTAGATTCGCATCGCAAAGAGGATGCGAGTTCAGTTCAAGCCAGCCATCATATAACTGTCCAGAATGAGGAACGTCGCAAGCAGGAGAACCCGGAGAGGTCTCAGCATACTAGGCCTCGACGGGAGCAGTCTTGCCAAGACGACCACCATGATGGGCGAAATGAGGGCCAAATTAATGCTGACATGGAAGATCTCAAAAAAAAGAATGAAGAGCTAACTCGGAAGTTGGCTATCAAGGAGGAGAAAAGCCTTACTGGAGAGCTTATGGACAACACCAATCTGCCCTTCACTAATCAAGTGTTGGGCTTCCCCTTACTTGACAACTTCAAAATGCCTCGTGTCAAAGAGTTTGATGGTAATGGTGACCCTTCTGAACATATAGAAAGCATCCATGCTCATTTTTCCCTTCATAGAACTCCGGATGAAATCGCATGCAGAATATTTCTCCTTACCTTGGTAGGAGTTGCCAAGGATTGGTTCGCCAGATTGCCCGCCAAGTCAGTAGATAGTTTCAAAGAACTCGGGTGCCTTTTCATAAGCCAATTCTTGGCGACCCAGAAAAGGAAGAAGCACTCAGCTTGTTTACTATCCCTTCGTTAGGGAAAGGAAGAGAGCCTGAAGGATTTCATGCTCAGATTTAATAGAGAGAAGCTGTTGGTGGAGAGCCCAAATGATCAAATGGTACTATCTGCATTATGGCACTAAGTCAGGCCAAATGGGCCACTGATGGCCGAAGTATCAAAGAATTCGATGGAGATAACTCTTCGCCAGTTCATCAATAAGACGGAGGAGTACATCAATCAGGAGGACATGATTGTGGCTCTAACGAAAGGTCAAGAGGAGGAAGACCGAGCAAAGGAGGACAGCAAGAAGGAACTACCCGCAACGTCCACTCCGAAAGAAGGAAAGCTCCAAAAGAAAGTGGGTAAGAAGGTTGTACCATCCTTTCTGAAGATAAAACCCTGGAGACACGAAGATTGAAGGTTCACGCCCTTGAATGCCGGTGTCAATGAAGTGTTCATGGAGATTAGAAGGGACCTAGCTTTCAGGTGGCCGACTAAGTTGTGGGGTGATCCGAGGAAGCGAGATCGAACAAAGTTCTGTGAGTATCATAATGATCATGGGCATTTGACGGAAGATTAGGTAACCCTACGACAGGAAATCGAAACCTTCATCATAGATGGAAGGCTTGTGAGATTCCTTGCAGGAGGGAGCAATCAAGATACGGTTCACCAACAGTCCCTCCTATTGGATGTGAACCGAGACACAGGGAGACGAGAGCCGAGATGTGATCGAGACAATGATCCAAGAGAGGATCCGAGAGCACCTCGGGACCAAGCAGTAGTAGGTGAAATCCACACTATTTACGGAGGAATAGTTGGTGGATAACAGTCCAACTCAGCCAGGAAGGCTTATGCGAGGAAAACACAGACTGAAGAGGTCCTCTCAGTGCAAAGGCCTTCTAAGGTTGCAAGGAAAGACTCAATGATCCTTTCTTTCTCTGAAGAAGATGCCAGTGGGTAATGCAGCCACATGACGATCCGCTAGTAGTAATAGTGACGATGACCAACCATATGATCAATCGAATTTTGGTGGATAATGGAAGTTCGGCCGATGTCTAGTATTGGCTGATTTTTAAGCAAATGGGTATTGATCGTGATAGGATTAAACCATTTGGTTCTCCCCTGGTCGGATTTGCAGGGGAGTAAGTCCAACCGATTGGCCTTATTTCACTTCATGTAACAACATGGACGGCACCCAAGCAGAAGACTGTAATGGTAGATTTTTTGGTCGTTGACCTACCCGGTGCCTACAATGCCATCATCGGTCATCCTGCTTTGAATAAGTTGAAGGCCGTAACTTCAACTTACTACTTGATGATGAAGTTCCCGACAAAAGAAGGAGTCAGAGAAGTGAAGGGGGATCAGACTCAAGCGAGAAGATGTTACAATACATCTCTCAAGAAGGCCTCGGACCCAACTCCTATTGTAATTGATACAATAGGTGGTAAAGGCAAGAATGAGCCAAAGGGTGAGCCAGCTGAGCCACTATAAGACGTGGTGGTTGGTAAAGGCAGAATTTTGATGATTGGGACACAGATCAGTCCCAAGGTCCGAGACGGTCTTGTTACCTTCCTTCTACGAAACCTGGAAGTTTTCGTGTGGACTCCTGATGATATGCCAGGAATCAGTCCTGAAGACATTCTCCACCAATTCAATGTGGATCCGAGTGTGAAGCCGGTGAAGTGAAAGAGAAGAAAGTTCACTCCTGTGCGAACTATGGCTATAGCTGAAGAACTAGAAAAGCTTTTCAAGGCTCGTTTCATTGAGGAAGTTTATTATCCTGATTGGTTAGCCAATGTAATATTGGTCAACAAGTCCAATGGGAAGTGGAGGATGTGCGTGGATTTGACAGACCTCAACAAAGCTTGTCCAAAAGACAGCTTTCCATTACCCCGCATCGATGCATTGGTTGACTCGACAGCTGGGTATGGCTTACTCTGCTTCATGGACGCTTTCTCTAGCTATAACCAGATATACATGCATCCAGAAGATCGTGAGAAAACTGCATTTATAACTGACCGAGGCCTGTACTATTACAAAGTCATGCCCTTTGGTTTGAAGAATGTAGGGGAAACATACCAAAGACTGGTTAACAAAATGTTCCGAGATCAGATCAGATGAAATATGGAGGTATATGTTGATGCCATGCTAGTCAAGAGTGTGCTACCACAAAACTATGCACTCGACTTGCAAGAGATGTTTGCAACCTTGAAGAGGTATGGGATGAAGTTAAATCCCTCAAAATGTGCAATCGGAGTCGCGTCGGGGAAATTCCTCAGTTATATGGTGTTGAGCCGAGGAATAGAAGCCAACCCCGAGAAGATACAAGCTGTCTTAGATATGTGGTAAGTGCCAAAATATTTATATTTTAGCCCTTAACTTATATTTCTTAATTCCTTAGTTTTGTTAGTTTATGCTATTTTATTTTCTTTTTGTATTTTCTTTGTTTTATAGGTTTTTGGAAAAAAAAAAAAAGCGTTTCTAGAAAAGTTCCAAGCTTAAAGGGCAAATTGGGAAGACCTAGAAGATATGGTTAAGTTTAACCAACCATGGTTAAGTTTAATCAAATAAAGGAAAGGATTAAATCTGAATTTCTCAAATTAGAGTCAAAATCGGATTGGATTCAAAATTGGATTCTGCATACGTCTCGGTATTTTGACCATAATTTCTAGCTCAAATATCCGATTGAGGTTATTCAAGCGGCATTGGAAAAATAACTCAAAATACTACAAATCATTGTGAAATAGCATTTGCCTAATTCAGACTGCCGCCATGCCAAAATCACCCCGCAATATAGGAACGCAATTCTGGACGAATCCTATTCCGATTTGGACTTAGGTTTTCTTTATCCTAATTGGACTAGGACTTAAATCTACGAATTTCCTAGGATTAATAGGGCTCCTAGGAGTCTCCTAAGCCCTATAAATAGACCTCTATGCCTCACAATTCAATAGACAATTAAAAGGAGACAACTTTGGGGAGAGGAATTAGCGACTACTTCTAGGAGCAGTTTTCGGTTCTTTCTTTCCCTTTTCTTTTTAGTTTTATTTTAATTATATGTAACTAACTCTTAAGGAGGGCTAGATTAAAGCCCTAATTATGTTTATTTAATATTTCAATATTGGCGCCTTTGTGATAATCATATTGTAATGCTTAACTTGATTAATACCTGTTTTCTTGAATTCCTCATATGTGTGTGATTGGCCATTATATGCATGTGGTATGGACTAGTTAATTAAATCAATTTGGATGACCGAGTCCTGGGTTTAATAAGAGTAACAAAAGAAATTCACATCGGATTCTTGGGTTAATCAACATGGGGAACCGGGAGTAGACACCCATGCCCTAGGCCTCATGTGTTTGTCGATTTTCATAGATTTTTGCTTTCTTAACGAACAACTTAGTATACACTCATGCTAAATCCTTTGAGAAAGAAAAGAGTTAGAGTATACACCCATGCCTAACTCGTTGCTTAGGGAAATCAATAACTTAAGGAGTATACACCCATGCCCTTAGGTTGGCAAACATTAGGTATTCATAATATGATTGGATCATTGGCATATTGTTATATTATTTGAGCATGATTAGTGGTGGATATCAAAGCCCTACCTTTACCTTATTTTTATCTTTATTTCTTTTCCTTAGTATCAATATCAGTCTTGTGACAAATTTGGTATTTTAATTACTTCTAAAACAAAATCAACAATCTCCGTGGGATCGATCTCGTACTTGCTGCACTATACTATCGTTTGATCTTTTACACTTGTGAGTAAAACGTACTAAATATTATCTATTAATTTAGGTAGTATTTGGCACAACAATATGTAGTCTCCAAAGAATCTGAAACAGCTCCAGCAATTGATAGTAAGCATCGCGGTGCTAAATCGGTTCATTTCACGATCAACCGATAAGTGTCTTCAATTTTTTAAAATCTTGCGATAGGCTTTTGTATGGACTGATGAATGTGAAGAAGCCTTTGGATAGCTAAAGAAGTATCTGATGAGTTCACCTTTGCTAAGCCAGACAATGCTTGGAGAAGTGTTGTATCTGTACTTAGCTGTATCTCCAACAGCTGTCAGTGCAGCATTAATTCGAGAAGAAGATGGAATTCAATGGCCTGTGTACTTCATTAGCAGAGCTCTAAGGGGAGCCGAAGAAAGATATCCTCAAATGGAGAAACTAGCTTTCGCTTTGACTATAGCATCCAGAAAACTCCGGCCTACTTTCAAGCTCATACTATAAGGGTGTTGACTGAGTACCCTTTGATGAAAGTGTTAAGAAAGCTAGATCGATCGGGAAGATTAGCTAACTGGGCAATTGAGCTGGGAGAATTTGACATTGAGTTTTTCCCTCGGAACTCTCTCAAAGGTCAAGCGCTGGCTGATTTTCTGGCAGAATTCACTAATTTGCCTGATGTCACTGGCTGGCTGAGTGATGAGACATGGGTAATTTATGTAGATGAGTCATCTACAAAGAAGCACGGTGGAGCTGGAATAGTGATGATTACTCCCGATGGGGAAGAGTTATACGGTTCTTTGAAGTTAAAATTTAAAGCCACAAATAACGAGGCTGAGTATGAGGCAGTTCTGGTAGGACTCAGTTTAGCTCATGAAATGGGAGCCGAATTCGTGAAAGTACAAAGTGATTCCCAAGTCATCATCAGACATATTCGAGGTGAATTTGAAGCTAAGGGAGAAAAGATGAAGTTATACTTGTCTAAAGTGCAGGAAATGCAGAGTTCGTTTAAGAAGTTCAGAAATGTAAAAATTCTGAGCCCAGAGAATGAAAGAGCAGACAGATTGGCTCGAATAGCTTCAACATTAGATGGGGAGACTGAAGATGAAACGCCTATCCAAATTCTTCCACAGTCATCCATTATCGAGATGGTGTCCGTCTCGGCAATCGAGACCATACCCGATTGTCAACTGGAAATCGTGGAATACCTGAAAAAAGGAGACCTTCCTCCAAATTGAAAGTTGGATATTTGATTAAAGATAAGAGCTGCAAGGTGATGTGGTATTTTTGTGACCAAAAATATCAATAATAAAAATAACCACTCGCAATAGGACGAATCTTTGTAGGATACGGCTATATTGAGGGTGTCGGACCTCAAGAACTGCAGGGGTTTAATTATCAAAATTTGAAAGATTAAAATTAACTTAATTAAAAGAGAATGATTTGTTTGTGTGAATTTAAGGTGCATAAAATAAACGGAAATAAAGGAAGTAAAATATATGAGAGAGAGAGAGTAGGGTATTGATTTCACCACTATCCGCACATCAATGGTTAACCATAATTAATTATAGCAATTCATTCTATGCATGTTATAATTTAAACAAGAAAACATATGAAAATAATTTCATACAATCAACGGAATAGCATAACCCATCTTTGGTTGGCACGGATCGTCTACCTAAATTACTCTAAACTAGGGTGTAGTACGATCCGTCTTTCCTAGGTATAGTCTATCTAATCCTATTGATTGCATGCCAATTAAGAACCATTGCATAACCATCATTTTTATAATCACAGAAAATAAGAATGATTTGATTTTAATAATAGTAAAATAATTTCTAAGACAAGATAAAGATTTTACTAATATTGAATTGGAATTAAAGAACAATTGCATTTAATATAAAGAACAGAAATCAATTATAGCAATCCTCAGAGTTATACAATCAACATGCAAAAATTGAAAACTAGAAATTAAATACAATCAAACCATTGTGCTTGGAAATGGTTACATCAATACCCCACAATTGGGTTTAGCCGCTCATGATCTTCTAAGCTTCACAGACAATTTACTAAAATTTTAACTCTAGAAAGCGGTGTTTGTTTACAGTGTTGAGAGCCCTATTTATAGGGATTAGGAAAACCCTAAAAACCCTAGAAATCCTCAGAAAACCGGAAGTCAGTCTCCCAATCAAATTGGGAGACTGAAAACCAAATCCACGCTGGAAAAGGATTACTGCCGTGCAGTACACGCTTGAGTGTGCTCGATCCGAGGTCTTGTGCGCTCGAGCTTAACTATTGTGCGCACGAGTGCATGCATGCGTTTGATCCCTGGTTGCAGTCACTCGAGCGAAAGTGCGATCGATCCGAGGAGTGCTGCGCTCGATCCTAAATCCAGAATGCTCAGCTTTTCGCCCTTTTAAGCCCAATTTTCAACGGTTCGTCAAATAATACCTAAAACACAAAAACAAAACAAAATCAAACAAATAACAATGCTAAGGAATTAACATATGTAAATTAAGGGGCTTGAATGTGCAACATTCGGCGCTTATCACACGCCCCAACTTACATATTGCTAGTCCCTTAGCAATATAAAACAAAAAATAAAGTGAAAACTAAAAAGATAAATCCAACTTTCATGGGATGTACGGTTGCATTTAGCGTATGCAACAAGCCTTTTAAACCCCTAGGAGTTCCCTAGAGGACGAGTGAAGTCTTGTGAGGGTTTTCCAGGAATGATACCCACAAACATTTTATAACCATGTAATTCCCAAGAATGCAATATCATGACCATCATGGTTCTCAGTCATTAACAAGCTTAATAAAACAAACACTATCTTCACAATTTCAGGAAATTACAACTTAGCTTCAATCATGGCAATTATGAGATATTACAAAATTCAACTAGTGTATGTGAACTCAACACATAGTCATGGGATTTCAAAACTAATCTCAATCATGCATGGATCAATACTCAAAATTCATTAGACTCCCCATCGGATAAAACAACCAAGGCAAAAATTTTCTCTCTATTTATTTATTTATTTTTAATCACTTAGCTCCCTTAAGCTTTTTGATTGACCCATGTATCGAGCGTTAGGCCAATGACTCTCAAACCAGATGGTTTTAGGGCATGAGGTGTAAAGACACCCCTAAGGACTTACTAACTCGAGTCAAAAAGGCTACAAAGCTAAGCTACATTTTTTTATTTTTTTTATTTTTTTATTTTTATCAATCAAACCAAACTTCTCACTTTTTGATGCGAACACTCACTGCTTAATGAGGCAAGAGGTCCGGTTACTTGGTGGAAAGTTTAAAATGATCATTTTTTTTTTTTTGAAATTTATGCCAAGGTCATTTTCCCAATAAGTTGCCCAACTACATTCCGAATATTAAAACCATACATTATTGATTCTAGATTTTATGCCCCACAGACTACATGCTAGTGTGCTTGTGAAAATCAAATTGAACAAGTAATATTTCATGCTGCCAATGAGAGTAACACAATTTTAATTCCTTAATCAAGTGATCATGTGTTTGTCATATTAAGCCCATCAATGAATTTCAAATCACAACAGGAAAATCAATTGCATGCTCAGAACTAACATGTATGCCCACACCCCCCAACTTAAAACGCACAATGTCCTCAGTGTGTGGAAAACAGTAAAGCAGGCACGGAATAAAAGTACCTGACCTATCACTGCTGCGCAGAAGAAGATACCCCTAAATCAGGTGGTAGCCATGCTAAAATGGCGCGCAACAGTTCTTGTTGGGCTTCAAATCTTTCATCTGCCCGGCTCCTTTCCTCCGCCCTCAGGGTAGCAAGCTCAGATCGGAGCTCTTGTAGTTCTTTCTGGAGGGACTCATATTGTGACATTGTCAAAGTAACAGTCGTTGCCGCTCCCTCTCTGTCTACCGGCTCAGCTGCAGGTGGCTCATCGTGTATAGGCCCATCGGCCTCCCTGACGACCTCAGCTGCGGCTGGCTCCCGACGTCGTCTCAGCATGTGGGAATAACTTTGGTTCCACTGGATCAGTCCGAACGAAGGGTGAGCAAAAATAGGCCCATCAGCGGGTGTACCCTCAATGCCTCAGGTCAAAAGGATATGGGTGAGGAGAAAAGGAAAGGGAAGTCCCCACGAAGACGAACCTTGAGTGCACTGTACAATCGCCCCGTCCCAAAACTTGTGTATCTGATCCCAAATGAGCTGAGGGATGGAAATCCAAAAGCCTCTCTGAAAGGCATAGAGGGATGCGAGGAAGGGGCCGCGCCTCTGAGTTTTGTGTCCAAATGAACACACATTTCGCTGCAAAACAAAGTCCACGAACCAAAGTCGGGAAGGCAGCAGGACCTTGCTTGTACAGTTGCGGAGATCATCAGTATAACGGCCGCGGCAGATGTCGTCCATGATATATTGCAGTGTGAGATCGGACAGTAGGTCTGAGTATCGAGGGGAGCCATCCCGAGCCACAATGTCAGACGGGCAACCATGAGAACATTGCAAAGCAGCAACAATGTCGTCGGTGGTCAGCTCAACGTCTATGCTCGCCACCGATGAAGACAGGATGCTCGGTAGAGTATTGTCAAATGTGAGATGGGCATAAAATTCCCGGACTAGCCCTTCGTAAGCAACGGGGCTGGCTGGCTGGAACAGTGCAGTGAGGCCGCGGCGTTGGAGGTTTTGGAAGACGGTGTCAATGGCAAACGACGTCTCCAAAATGAGCTTCCGTTACTTCCTACGGTGTGGTAACGGCTGGGATGGGGCCTCGGGGGTGGGATCCCGAGCGGGGGAAGATTGGGAGGTGGAAGCGGGGGCCAGAAGCATGATGTTGCTTCGTTGGGGCTTTCTGTCAAACACCTGGTGGGCACCTCAAAACAGAAGTGGTAGAGAACCACTGTACTCGGCTGCCCAACCCCCTGTAAAAAAGAAGAAAACACCAACACAGAGTAGTCCGTGTGTGATGGAGCACTGACGGACTGCTGAATCTGCAAAAAAAATGGGGAAAATTGGGTGTGGTGGGGTGTTGGGGAGAGTGGGAATTGGGGGAGAGAGGAGGGGACGAAGAGGGAGAAAGAGATTGGGGGAAGGATGGTGGTGTCGGCGAGGGGTGGTTCGGTGGTGTAGGGGGTGCGGCGGTGGTGGAGTGATGATTGGTGGCGGTGAGGAAGTGGCGTGGGTGGATTCGGTGGTGTGGGGGAGGAGCTGTGCTGGGGGGAGAAATGGGGGATATAAAAGGGGGTCGTGACCTAAAAAGGTCACGTGAGACCTCTGAACGAGTGCGCTCAAGCGGCACTAGCGTGCGCTCGATAGCACTTGCGCAGCGGTTGGAACAGATGGGCGGGGGTATACTTGAGCGCTCCTGAAGGTGCGCTCGAGCGTACTTGTGCAAGTGTGTGTCAGTGTGGAGTTGTTGCGCTCGATCCCACTCAAGGTGGGCTCGAGCGTAGGCTCGTGTTCTGGGATCGAGCGCACAGTGGGTGCGCTCGAGCCCAGGGTGCCAGTGCCTTAATCGAAAAAAGTAGACAGGATCCGTCAAATCCACAGATTCCATGTCTATACTTGGCTCAAAGTTCTGGATGCAGGGCTTTAACCTTTGACCGTTGACCTTGAACAGAGTGCCATCCTTTGGGTCCTACAATTCGACGGCGCCATGGGGCAACACCGAGGTGACTATGAAGGGGCTGTCCCATCTGGAGAGGAGCTTCCCAGGGAAAAGCCGGAGTTTGGAATTGAAGAGCCATACTTTCTGGTCAGGTAGAAATGTCTTGGGCAAGATATATTTGTCATGAAAAGCCTTAGTCCGCTCCTAATAAAGGCAAGCACTATCATAGGCATCTCGCTGCAGCTCTTCCAACTTTGTCAACTGAAGTTTCCGGTGGGAACCGGTTGCTTGCATGTCGAAATTGAACTAACCGTCTAATTCCACAGGGAGGTGACACGCCTTGCCATATACCAGCTTGTAGGGAGACATTCCAATGGGGGTTTTGTAAGCTGTGCGGTAGGCCCATAATGCATCATTGAGGCACAAGGACCAATCCTTTCAGTCTGGCCTAACCGTCTTCTCCAGAATGTTCTTAATCTCCCGGTTAGAAACTTCCACTTGGCCACTTGATTGAGGATGGTAGGGAGTGACTACCTTATGTGTGACAGAATACTTGAGAAGCAAGGCTTTGAAAAAATGATTGCAAAAGTGTCTACCTCCATCACTGATGATGGCCCGAGGAGTACCAAATCTGCTGAAAATGTTGGCTTGGAAGAACTTCACCACAACCTTGTGATCATTGGTCTTTGTGGCAATGGCTTCTACCCACTTAGAGACATAATCCACTCCTACCAAAATGTACTCATTTCCACAAGATGGTGGGAAGGGCCCCATGAAGTCGATACCCCAGACATCAAAAATCTCGACAATGAGGATGGGGTTCAATGGCATCATGTCCCTCCGAGACATAGCTCCTAGGCGTTGACATCTCTCACAAGCTCAACAGAATTCATGGGCATCTTTGAACAAGGTGGGCCATGTGAATCCACATTGTAGAACCTTGGCGGCTGTCTTTTTGGCACTGAAATGACCTCCACAAGCTAGAGAGTGACAGAATGTGAGAATACTGGAAAATTCACTCTGAGGGACACAGCGTCGGATGATCTGATCAGCACAATACTTGAACAACTCCGGATCTTCCCAAAAATAGAATCGAACTTGCTTGAAGAAGCGGTCCTTATCTTGCTTAGACCAATGAGAAGGAATCCGTCCTGTAGCTAGATAATTGACAATATCGGCATACCATGGCGGATTTTGCGGAGTGATTTCAAACAATTGCTCATCTGGGAAAGAGTCATGAGCAGGAACCGGCTGGGGGGTCTCTAATAATAGTCGTGACAGATGGTCAGCAACAACATTCTCAATGCCCTTCTTGTCCCGAATCTCAATATCAAATTCTTACAGAAGGAGTATCCAGCGGATCAATTGTGGCTTTGTTTCCTTCTTGGCCAGCAAATGTCGCAGAGCAGCATGATCAGAAAAAATGATAACCTTTGATCCTAGAATATATGAGCGGAATTTATCCAGAGCAAAGACCACAGCTAGCAATTCTTTCTCGGTGGTTGTGTAATTGACTTGAGCACCCATGAGAGTCTTGCTAGCATAATAAATGACATGAGGAAGCTTGCCTACCTGTTGTCCCAAAACTGTACCCACAGCATAGTCAGACGCATCACACATGATTTCAAAGGGCAAAGACCAGTCAGGAGGCTGCAGGATGGGGGCAGAAGATAACAGAGACCGGAGCTTCTGGAATACCTCGTGACATGCTTCATCAAAGTGAAAAGGGGCGTCCTTGGTAAGCAAGTTACATAGGGGCCTTGAAATTTTACTGAAGTCCTTAATGAAGCGGCGATAGAAGCCGGCATGCCCTAGGAAAGAACGGATCTGCTTTACTGAAGGGGCCAGTGGTAAATTTTCATTGAGCTCAACTTTGGCCCGGTCCACCTCAATACCTCTCTTGAACACTATATGGCCCAAAACTATACCTTCCTACACCATGAAGTGGCTCTTCTCCCAACTTAAAATCATATTAGTTTCTTTGCAACGTTGAAGCACAAGTGAAAGATTATGGAGACATTTATCAAAAGAAGATCCAAAAACAGAGAAATCATCCATAAATACCTCCAAAAATTTCTCTACCATGTCGGAGAAGATAGACATCATACATCTCTAGAATGTGGCAGGTGCATTGCATAAGCCGAAGGGCATGCGTCGATAAGCAAAGGTGCCTAAACTGCAACCTGATTATACTCGAAATAGCCATCTAGGAAGCAATAGTAGCTTTAGCCATCAAGACGCTCCAAAATTTGATCAATGAATGGGAGCGGAAAGTGATCCTTCCGCGTGTGGGAATTGAGCTTCCAGTAGTTGATGCAAACATGCTATCCCGTAGTTGTGCGTTGTGGAACCAACTCTCCAACAGAGTTCTCAACAACGGTGATGCCGGATTTCTTTGGAACCACTTGAGTGGGGCTCACCCATTTGCTATCAGAGATAGGGTAGATGATGCCTGCATCAAGTAACTTGACTACCTCTTTCATGTTGGGATTCAACCGGCGATGTGCCTCACGGGAAGGTCGAGCATTTTCTTCCAAATGGATCCGGTGCATACAGATAGAGGGGTCGATGCCTTTCAAATCTGCCACGGTCCCCCCAATGGCCTCTTTATACTTCTTTAACACTGTGAGCAGACTGTCCTCTTGGTCCTTTTGTAGGTCGGAAGCAATGATAACCGGCAGAGTGTTGTTAGATCCAAGAAATGCATACTTGAGCTTTGTTGGCAGGGGCTTCAACTCAAGCTTTGGTGGAGACAGTAGAGATGGAACATGAGGAGTGCTCGATGTCATAGGTAGGGGCTCCTTTACTCTCCATGGATGGAAATCTGCACTTGCAGCTGTTTCTAGCAAATCATGGACCTCTTTGAGATGTACGGGTCAGTTTTGAATTCTTCAAAGTCGAAGTAATTCAGGCAGGCTTCCACTGGATCCTTTGTCATGAGACTAGGTAGTGAATCTTCTACATATTCTTCAATGCTGTCCAAAAAGAAACACTCATTCTGATAAGGAGCATGCTGAAATGCAGTAAAGATATTCAACTGAACCTTCATATTGCCAAATGAGATCTCCATGACTCCAGTTCGACAATTGATACATGCATTTGCTGTGGCTAAGAAAGGACGCCCAAGGATGACAGGAACCAGCTTCTCAGGATTGGGCACAGGCTCGATGTCAAGCACTATAAAGTCAACTAGGAAGAAAAATTTATCCACCTGGATGATCACATCTTCCACAATCCCTCTAGGCTTCTTAATCGAACGATCAGCTAGTTGCAGAATCACTGTGGTGGGCTTCAACTCCCCTAGGCCAAGCTGTTGATATACTGAATATGGAAGTAAATTCACACCAGCTCCCAGATCTAAGAGTGCCTTATCAATATCCCTTTTTTCGATGATGCATGAAATTGTAGGAGCCCCGGGATCCTTGAACTTCGGAGGAGTGTTATGCCTAATCAATGAACTCACTTGCTCAGTCAGAAGGACTTTCTTGGGGATGTTATTTCTGCTCTTCCTCTTTTGAGTACACAAGTGTTTAAGAAACTTGGCATAGGCAGGCACTTGTACGTTGGCATCAAGAAGAGGAAGGTTGATTTTTACCCGTTTGAACATCTCCATCATTCCTTGTATTTTCTCTCCTTGTTTTCCAAAGTGGGGCGGTGCCTTGAGACGTTCTAGGAAGGGAGCCCGTGGCTTATATGGAATCTCTGGAGTGGGAGCTACTGATGACGAAGCCTTATTGCTCACTTGCTTGCATTTATCATTCTGCAGATTCCGTTCAACCTCTGTGTGCTCATCCTTATTTTCCTCCACATGATTGTCAACTATTCTTCCACTTCTCAAGGTGGTGATGGCTTGAACTTGCTGATGGTATGAAGTGCCCTCATCTACCATGTAGTGCCCTTTAGGATTTACCACCGGCTAACTCAGGAGCTTTCCTTCGTCCCTTCTATTGAGAGTGTTGGCAAGTTGTCCGACTTGAGCTTCTAGCTTGGCAATGGATTGGGAGTGTGAGTTTACTATTTCCTCCTGAGATTTGATTGTCTACTTTATCTTGCCTGCCAACTCACTCATTATTTTGAGCACCCGATCCTCCAAATTAGACTCTGCGGCCTGGTATTGCTGTTGTGGAGGCCGGTAAGTGGAATGAGGTTGATAGGGCTGCTTGTTGGATTGAGCTTGATTGTGTGGCCTTGGAGCTGAGTTGCCCAAATTTGGATTCTTCCAGGAGAAATTTGGATGATTTCTCCACACGGGGTTGTAGGAATTGGAGTATGGATCATTACCCGGTCTGGAGAAAGTTGCATTAACTTGCTCATTAGCAATATCAGTATAATTTTCGGTAACAAGGCAATTATTTACATGATGCATAGGACTGGAACAAAATGAACATGGTTCAGGTAGTGTGTGCGTGTGAGCAACATTAGGAGCAAAACCAGCAATCATCCATTGATCTAGCTTCTTGGTGATAGCCTCAACCACTTGGTTAGCCATATTTGAGGGAGGGCCTGCTTCATACAAACTCTTTGTCTTGATTGCTTTAGGTGCTGATGCCCTTCTTCTGGTGGAGACCCGTTGAAGAGAATTGTTACTCAAATTTTCAAACATAGCCCATGCTTCATCTTCACTTTTTAACATGAAAGTTCCCCCACATGATGCATCCACCATCTTTCTATTGGACTCGGTTAGGCCATCATAAAAACACTACACTAGCTGCCATTTCTGGACAGTGTGGTGTGGACATGATCTAAGCAAGCTCTGTAGCCTATCCCAAGTCTCATGGAAATCTTCACCCTCATATTGGGAGAAGGTAGTGATGGCTCTCCTAGTGTCATTGGTCATTCCTATGGGGTAATACTTCTTAAGAAATTCTTGTTGCAATTGAGCCCAAGAAGTGATAGAGTTAGGTGTTAAGGACTAGAACCAATGTTTGTCTTTTTCCTTGAGGGAGAAAGGAAAAAAAATGCATCCTTAGGGCATCCTCAGTGAATCCATTCATTTTAGTAGTATCACAAATTGCTTCGAAATCACTGAGGAAGTCATAAGGATTTTCAGTGCTAAGCCCTAGGAAAGAAGGTAAACTTCATATAGTGCTAGGCTTAATTTCATAATGGGTTGCCATAATCTCCGGCAGCCTGAGACATGTGGGAGTAGTGTAAGTGGTGGGAAGATAATGATCTTGCAAAGCTACGTGGTTACCGTCTCCCATAGTCTCCGTGGAACGCTCTTCTAGCAAATTAGGGTTCCTTTGGGATCTAATTTGTCTAAGAGTGCGTTCAAATTCAAGGTCACAAGAAATTAATGGGAAAGGCAAAGAACGGCGACCGAGCATAAACAAAACAAAAAGAAAAGAAAAACATAAACTAAAACAGAAAAGTAAAGCTCACAAACGGCCTTTAGATGCACTTAGGGTTCTGGATGCTGGTTGCCGCAAGTGTGCTCGATTGCACGGCAAGGTGCCCTCGAGCGTACTGCCGCGGATGGGTGCGAGCGTAGGAGGGGAGAGCTTGAGAGCAGCTGGCTTGATGCCTGCTGGAATGCATCTGTGCGCTCGATTGCACGCGACCTACGCTCGATCGCAGTCACAGAGAAGGAAGCTATGGACCTGTTTGCAAATTCTAAAAAAAAAAGAAAAACCAAACACAAAACAGAATTAAAATTAGCAACTTAAAGCCGAAAAAAAAAATTATTAAGCTAAAATCAATCCTTAGAATTTGACAATAAAACCGTTAAGCAGTCTCCGGCAACGGCGTCAAAAATTGATGTGGTATTTTTGTGACCAAAAATATCAATAATAAAAATAACCACTCGCAATAGGACAAATCTTTGCAGGATACGGCTATATTGAGGGTGTCGAACCTCAAGGACTGCAAGGGTTTAATTATCAAAATTTGAAAGATTAAAATTAACTTAATTAAAAGAGAATGATTTGTTTGTGTGAATTTAAGGAGCATAAAATAAACGGAAATAAAGGAAGTAAATATATGAGAGAGAGAGTAGGGTATTGATTTCACCACTATCCGCACATCAATGGTTAACCATATTTAATTCTAGCAATTCATTCTATGCATGTTATAATTTAAACAAGAAAACATATGAAAATAATTTCATACAATCAACGGAATAGCATAACCCATCTTCAGTTGGCACGGATCGTCTACCTAAATTACTCTAAACTGGGGTGTAGTATGATCCGTCTTTCCTAGGTATGGTCTATCTAATCCTATTGATTGCATGCCAATTAAGAACCATTGTATAACCATCATTCTTATAATCACAGAAAATAAGAATGATTTGAGTTCAATAATAGTAAAATAATTTCTAAGACAAGATAAAGATTTTACTAATATTGAATTGGAATTAAAGAACAATTGCATTTAATATGAAGAACATAAATCAATTATAGCAATCCTCAGAGTTATACAATCAACATGCAAAAATTGAAAACTAGAAATTAAATACAATCAAACCATTGTGCTTGGAAAGGGTTACATCAATACCCCACAATTGGGTTTAGCCGCTCATGATCTTTTAAGCTTCATAGACAATTTATTGAAATTTTAACTCTAGAAAGCGGTGTCTGTTTACAGTGTTCAGAGCCCTATTTATAGGGATTAGTAAAACCCTAGAAATCCTCACAAAACCGGAAGTCAGTCTCCCAATCCAATTGGCAGACTGAAAACTAAATCCACGCTGGAAAAGGATTATTGCCGTGCAGTACACACCCGAGTGCGCTCGATCCGAAGTCTTGTGCGCTCGAGCTTAACTGTTGTGCATACGAGCGCATGCAAGCGCTCGATCCCTGGCTGCAGACGCTCAAGCGCAGGTGCGCTCGATCCCAGGAGTGCCGTGCTCAATCCTAAATCCAGAATGCTCAGCTTTTCGCCCTTTTAAGCCCAATTTTCAATGGTTCATCAAATAAGACCTGAAACACAAAAACAAAACAAAATCAAACAAATAACAATGCTAAGGAATTAACATATGTAAATTAAGGGGCTTGAATGTGTAACATTCGGCGCTTATCACAAGGTTTACATAGGTAAATGGAATTCTTTACAAAAGGGGTTTCATGTTACTACTCCTCAAATGTGTTTCGAAAGAAGAAGGAAATTATATCCTTAGAGAGATCCATGAAGGGATCTGCGGAAGCCATTCTAGAGCTAGAATATTGGCGCACAAAGCTGTCCGAGCGGGTTTCTATTGGCCCAACATGAATCGGGACTCGGCAGAATTAGTAAGAGAGTGTGACAAGTGCCAGTGATTCGCTAATGTCACTCACCAACCCCCTGAAGACCTGAGTGCAATCTCTTCACCTTGGCCTTTCTCACAATGGGGGGTAGACATAATGGGACCATTGCCTCAGAGCAAGGGAGGTGTACGGTTTGCAGTTGTTGTTGTGGATTATTTCACCAAATGGGCAGAGGTTAAAGCCTTAGTGAATATGACAGCCAATGCAATAGAACGGTTTTTATGGAAGAACGTCATATGCCGGTACGGCATTCACCATGCATTCGTCAGGAATAATGGCAAGCA
Organism: Corylus avellana; assembly: GCF_965113065.1. Classification (NCBI taxonomy): domain Eukaryota; kingdom Viridiplantae; phylum Streptophyta; class Magnoliopsida; order Fagales; family Betulaceae; genus Corylus; species Corylus avellana. Next base: position 26,566,814 of record NC_142491.1, on the reverse strand, counting down.
GTTCGACTACGACTCATTCGAAGACTGGTGTGCCAAGCTCCGTATAAGGAACTATTACTCATCTCTGGGGCACCTTCAAGCTAACGAGAAAGTAGAGGCCACCAACAAAATGATCTTCAAAATTTTGAAGAAAAAACTTAATGATCGCAAAAGAGATTGGGCGGAAGATCTTCTAGAAGTTTTGTGGGCATACTGGACGACCAAAAGAAGTCCAACCAAGGAGACACCATATGCCTTGGCATTCGGAACCGAGGAAGTCATTCTAGCCTAGGTAGGCTCAGGTAGCTATCGTGTAGAGACCTTCTAGACCAAGACCAATAACGAGAGCTTACAGCTACACCTGGACTTGCTACTAGAGAAATGGGATCAAGCCAAAGTGACTATGTCAGCATACCAGGCAAGAGTAGCTCGGTATTTTAATAGGAAGGTCAAGCCTCGGAGCTTCAAAGTTGGAGATATGGTCCTACGCAGAGTCATGCTGGCAACTAAGGACCCAGCTAAGGGAAAGCTGGCTCCTAATTGGGAAGGACCCTACAGGGTAATTGAGTGCAAAAGGGCAGGAGTGTACCACTTGGAAGATTCCAAAGGTAAGGCTCTTCCGAGGCCATGGAATGCTGAGCACCTTAAAAAGTACTATGTCTAAAATAATGTAATATGTGGTTTCATTTTCATTTCGTTATTTTCATTCCATTGAATAAAGTATCTCAGAGTTAAGCAGCATTCAAAGTTCATGAGTACAACTAAAAAGTTTTACTAATATAAGTCTTAGAAAGTACAGCTGAAGAGGCTTTTCCGAGTCCCAAAGAGACTCAGCCGAAAGAAGCTCTCTCTAAACTTAACATAATCCAGAGTTCAAAAACCTAAGAGATTCCCCAAGACCTAACTCGGAGGAACATAACTATGGTTAAATCTGGGGTTAAGTCAAAAACCTAAGAGATTCCCTGAGAAGTAACTCAGAGGAACATAACTATGGTTAAATCTGGGGTTAAGTCGAAAACCTAAGAAACTTTTTGAGATCCAACTTAGAGAAGCATAACTATGGTTAAATCTAAAACCTAAAAGCTTTCCAGAGACCAAACTCGGAGAAACATAATTATGGGTTCTTTCAAACTACCTTAACCAGAAAGCAAACATCAAAGTGTTATTATTCCGAGACCTAATGTTAGACTTACGATAGTTTTTCAAACAGTTAAACGCAAAAAATATATACAGAAACTCATTTCATTAAGAGAATTGAGATATGTACAAAAATCCTTAAAGGGTTATACATCATCCCTCTTTGGGGGCAAAAGTAGGAGCAACATCAGGGGCCTCGGCAGATGTGGACTCGGCAGCATCAGCCTCAGTAGATTGTGCATTACCCGGGACAATCTCGGTACCTTGGCACAGTTGATTCGAGAAGGGATTATAGAAAAATTCTTTTATGCCTGCTGTATTGGGCATTTGTTTTTGGCCAAGGTTAACCAGCTGCGCCATAGCTGCGTTTGAACAAGGGATGTCCTCAATCTTCACCTTGTCAAGATCTATTGTTCGTGTCGAATCCTTAGCCTAGGCTTGGAAGGTTTTGAAGCCCAGAATAAGCCCATCGGCCCAGGCAGAGTTTCGAACCCATGAGGCAAAGGAGAACTGACGTAGATAGTTGGCAGCTCGAGTTTTGGCTTCCTTCAGCTGAGCCCTCACCTGGACGTGCTTGCCTTTGAAGAATTTGATTTTCTCCTCAGCAACCACCTTGGCTTCAGTCGCCTTCACCACTAAGGCTTTCTGACCCGAGACCTCATCCTGGGCCAATTTCAGCTGATCTGAGCCCCCCGCGTGTGTTTCTTCCAGTTGGTTCAGGTCCTCCTGAAGTCGGTTTACTTTAGCTCAGAGACCTTTAATTTCAATCGACAGCTCATTAACCTTAGATTCAACTCTTACCCTAGCCACAGAGGTCTCGGAGGCCTTAGCTTGCATTATAGACTGCTATTGACCCTAGAGCAGCAGCTCCTCATCTTGCCTAGCCACCATCTCTTTCAACTTGGCATTCTCGGCTTCCAGCTCAACGACCTTGTCTTTGAGGTTGCTTGTCTCTGTGGCCGAGTCCTTGGCCGCCTTCCGAAAGTAGCAGTACAAGACCAGTGACTTCATGATGCTCTGCAACAAAAATTTGATCAGCATGTATATATAAAAGAGAGAGGAGGAGAAAGATAACATACTTACAAAAAGCCGGAAGAAAATCATCTACTCAGTCATGCATTGAGCAGATGTGTCAAGTTCCATTGTTGGGCACTCATGGGAAATTAAATCCACCAATGCTTGGAAAGGGTTGCCCTTCAGATCGCCACTGAAATTAGCAAGGGGCCCACCGACAGTCCAATCCACCCCTTGAGGCCTTTTAAGCAAGTTGGAGGAAGAGGAGGCCTCGGCAGCAGAAGCCTTCTCGGTAGTAGAGGCCTTCTCGGCAGCAGAAGCCTTCTCGGCACGGGAAGGTGTCAGCTGCTGAGCCTTTACAGGTTTCGAAGCCTGAGCTATAGGCTCATCTTCAGCAATAGGAGATAAAGGCCCAGGCCCTAACCCTTCCTCCGCTGCTGCAGTATGCCCCTCGGCCCTTTCAAGCACCATCCCTACGGAGCTCTCTGAGTGTTCCTCTAGCTCTATCTCATCCAAGATGTGTTGGATGTTTGAGCCTAAGGGTTGAAATGACGCAAACTCTATAGGAATTGCAGTCCCAGCAACAGCTCCAGCCGAGACTAAGGGAGTAGCATTCAACGGCCGTGCCGAGATGGTCTTGTTCGCAAGGAAGGCCTCAACTTCTACCGCAGGTTTCACCACGGGCTTAGGACCAGTCCTCCTCCTAGATGCCAAGAAGCTGGCAAACTGATCCTACACCTTTGCTTTTTCCGCCTGCACCAATTTCCTCTTTTTCAGTTGAGGAGCCTCGGGCTCTTCGGGCTCATCTACCAACTACAAGACCCTGGCTACACAAGGAGGAGCAGTTATGGGTTTTTTAGCCTTGGCATCCATTTTTAGAGGCCCAGAAGTTTGAAGTTGTGGAGCTGCAGGTTGGACCGGTCCCCCACTTATTTTTAAAGCCCTACTTGTACAAAGTGGGAAATTCTTCTGTTTTGGTAGCTCGACCATCTTACCTTTGCCTTTATCAAGTCTAGGTTTCCGGGGGTAGCTCCTTGGGTGTTTGCTGCAGGAGGGTCTAAGGCGACAAGCTTTGGGTTCTGGACGACCACGGAAGCGAGTCTATTTTTTGTTCTGCTAGCACCTCCCTCAAGAGTTTCAATGCCTTTTCCCTACGAAGCCGTTTTAATTAGTCTGGTGTAGTTCATTAGACTCTCATGTTTTTGAGCCCATGCTAAAACTTTGTTCACATGGCACTGCTCATCGTCATTAAGGATTGGTTCTTAAGATGCATTTCCAGCAGGAACGCATGTTTCCTGAGGCACTCTCGGACCTTCGGCAACTTCAGTAGGATAGAACTCCCATTGACCCATAGCAAAAAAGTATTTACTTTTCCACCCGTGGTTGCTAGAATATTTGCCGTCTATACGGATAAACTTCCCCCGTCGAAACTAGAAGTTGTACAAGCCTTCACACTTCGGGTTCTTTTGGAGCCGATATACCCATAAAAACTCTCGTGGAGAGAGAAACTGCCCTGGTCCGAGTGCCATAGGCCAAAGCAAGATGCATGCATAGAGGAGCCTCCATGCATTGGGCACAATCTGATATGGAGCCAGGTTCACGTAGTCTCGCACTACTAGTGGGAAGGGCAATCGAAAACCGGCACGAAACATAGTCTCGTACAGGCAAACTTCGTGCGCATCAACACGCACAAAAGCACCCATCTGTTCGTCGTCGAACCGAAGCTTCACTGCCTTGGGAATAAAACACTATTTCTGGATTTTGGCTTCATCAACCTTGGTTAATTCTGGCCGCCAGCAGGCTGGATAAGTATTACCACCGAGACTGTCTGAGCCCGATCCCTCATCGCCAGACATGGTGATGTAAAAAGAAAGTGAAGGAAGGGAAGGAAGAAAGCTCTCGGAGAATGAAGGAAACACAGAAAGTTAGAGCTCTTACTAGAAGATAAAAGAAGTGAAGGGAAAAAGAGAAGAAGTCACCGTTTATAAAGGCTCGCCACGAGAGGGGCGGGCCTCTGCAGCCGACTCGTGGAGGTAATCGAATACCTAGCTTAATGAATCGAAAGGGTCTCGGGAATACCAACCGACACCACCTCTAGATTTGAAATTCAAATTTTCCCGCCTTAATCGTCCGAGACGGGACTCAGAAGATCATCAATCGTCTCGGATATTTTCATACAGAAATGAGCCTCGGAAGATAGTCCTATTCCTTCAAACATGAAATTTCCATAGTTGTACAGACATAGAAATTGAGGGTAACTGTTGGGTGATAAATCAACCCATTAAATGCCCGGCAATCCTCGGGCCCGGTCTAAGCATGGAAAGGTCCAAGCCCATTAAGGATTTGGGTAACCAGGCCCAAGACCCCAAGATCCGAGACCTATATATCCGAGACCTACATGTCCAAGACCTTCAGATCCAAGACCCATGAGATCCGAGACCCTTCAAGCCGAGACCGTTAATTCAAAGACTAACTCAGGACACACAGATCTCGGTAGTAAGGATAACTCGGATATCTTGGGAGATACAACTGTTAAATAGATAAGTGATCTTATCCATACAAAAGCTATCACATCTATCTAAAATACAAATATTCAAATTAAGTGATACATGTAACCACCAAATCCTATGATCTTAATCCCCTAAGATCTCGGTAAGGATAACCACTCAAATCCCTTGTTAGTAACTACATCGCAGAAACTCAGAGAAGAGTAAGTCATTGGTTAGGGAACTTCCACTACTTCATGCCTATAAAAGACAGATCATTTCTTCATATTTGGGTAAGCGCAACTTTGGAGCTTTCCTTTGTTGCTTATACTCTCTCTCAAATTTTGACTTAGGCATCGGAGTGTCCCCGCCGGCTCACCCTTGGTCTCTTCGATCCTTCTCTTTTTCTTTGTTGTGTAGTCAAATCTCTTGAGTGTTAGTCAACTCGGACTCGGCAAGTGTGCCACGTCACCAGCAGGAAAACTGTGCTTCAACAGTTAACATGAAATGTCTCATTATAAAGGGTTCTTTAGAGTGTTTTTTGCTTTTAGTTTGAAAAAAGTATCTTGATTGAATAAAAGTGGTTTTTTTTTTTTTAGTGTTTGTTAAAAGAAAACACAAATTTTATATAAACATAGTCTAGCAGCAACGTAGCATGAGTATATCTGCATAACATGTTTGTTATTCTAACATTAAATCAACAGACAAAGGGGGAAAAAAAAGTAGAGGAAAATGGTTTTGAAATTAAAGATAATAAAATCACAACCAGGGATAGAGGGAGTGAGGGAGAGATAAGAAGAGAGATCCACGTGGGGGGTTGCTTACAAAAATTTAACTTCACTTGATGATGGCATAGACAGCATAAATAATCCTAGGAATGCAGCAAAAAAGGGTCAGCAACAAACAGATCGAAAACTCCACCTGATGAATCACCCCAAATAATTTACATTTACATAACATTATAATAAAGACATCAAAAAGAAATTACAAAGGAAAAAAAAAAAAAACATATCAGAGAGAAATTACCAAATCAATTAAGGTTTTTTTTATAAGAGAATCAGATTTTGCTCCCAACGTCAAGGTTCTTTTTCCATCTCTAGGCAACAAATTTCGTTAACAGCTGAACTATTAGTTGAATTAGTTAAAAACAATAAATAAATAAAAGACCTATCATGACAGCTGAGAAAAAAAATAATCTTTTTGTGCTGTATCCCATATTTTCACAGTAACCAAACATATCTTGAAGGAAAAAACCAGTAGATCAAAGCAAACTTACCGATTCCACCATCTCCGACAATCACAGACTTGATCCTTGTGTAATCAACAATCTGTTGGTTCGGCAACCCTACAGTACAAAACCAATAAATTAGAATAAAAAAAAGCCTGGAATAATTCATAAAAAATAAAAAATAAAAGAAAGGAAAGGAAAGAATAGATGAAGAAAATAGGCTCTGTTTGCCGGCTTTCAACAGCTGAAGGATCAAAACCCCCCACTTTTTCTAGATTTTTTCCAGCTGCAAGGTTCCCCACTTTTTCCTATGCAACTAGGGTAGAGATTTCGCACACAAAGAGAGAGAGAGAGCAAAAGAGGGGGTAGGAGGGATATGATAGATTTCACCCAAGAAAAGAAGAAAGAGTCAGTACAAAAACTACAAATAGTCTGCACTCTGTAGGTTATGGGAGTCTAGAGAGAACCGCTGCTGTGAATGAAGGAGATGAGGGGGTGGATTTGCGAAAATTGGGGGAATTTTTAGAAGGGCGGGTGAATTAAATTTTCACCCATTTCGGCGGCTAGCGCCAAAAATTTAGGTAAATGTCTATTTTAACCTTTGTTATTATAAAAATATCCTTATATTTCAAGGGTAATTGAATAATTTGTGCAATTTAATAATATCACAATAATCATTAAATATGAATATTAAATAATAAAATCCTTATATTTCAAGGGTAATTGAATAAATATGTACAATTTAATAACATCACAATAATCATTAAATATGAATATTAAATAATAAAAGTGAATAATATTAATGCTTAATCATATAATCATTAGATCATCTTATATAAAATCGAAGATCGTATGAATTGTTAGATATCATATGATAATACTTAGATCATGTCATCACATACTTAGGAATTATGATCATTATGACTCAAAATTATCATATTATTATATGATAATCATTAGATCATATTATCAGGAATTAATCATATTATTATATATATGATAATTGTTAGATCACATTATCATATTTAGGAATTATGATCATTATGACTAATATTGATCATATAGGCTTAGATCTTGGACAACGTGATCTAATGATTCATATGTAACTAATGATAATACTAAGATGTAATGATTATATTCATATCATATAGTAATTATATAAATCATATAACATATGGTCTTATGAGATTCATATGATCATACTTAAGAATTTGGATAACTATAAGTCATAATGATCATACTTATCATAGATAATCTTATAAGTCATATGATATATGATATTATGAGGCATTCAAAATTTGAAATATCATCTTAAATTCCATTAAACACATTCCATTGAAAATTTACATTAACTAAATTCATATATCCCTAATTGAAAAACCCAATACAATATCTAGTTATAAAACAAAAACCAAAACCATAATATTGTTAGCCTCCATGTCATGTCCAACGTAAATATAAAAACTTCTACAATCTACTACATTTTGCATCATTTGGTCAAGCGGAATGAGTAAGATCTTTCATCGTTGCCTAAAGTTTTCAAGTAGGGGTCTCAACTCTGCTATCTCTGCCCTCAATGCCGCTCTTTCTTGTGCATCGTCCTGTATACAATAAACAATTAGAACATAGTTGATGAAACCAAATGAATGTAATACAACATAACATAATTTAGGAAATAGATGGATTATAATTTAACCTCTCGTTGTCGCCTCAACTCTGCTACCTCTAACCTTAGTGCTGCAAGTTCTTGTGCATCTTCTGGTGTAGAAGCATTGGCAATAGATTGTGAACTACCATGACCTAGAAGGGATGAAGGGGTAATCCCTAGTCCAAACCCACGCACCCGACCATGACGTTCCTTACCCAAAGATTTTGAGTCGGCATCATTATGATGGTACATCATGTTGCCCACTTGGGTACCCTCTTGCGAGTTTGGAGGCTCCTGCATTATGTTCTCCTCAATTTGAGACTGTAACCAAGTGAAGCCATGAAATACAGTAGCAAGCACATTAAGCTTAGTGAAGAAATAAATAAAATTTAAAACAATACTAGTTAATTAGTGGTATTAAATATTACTTGTCTCCTCGTTCACATGCGTGCCATCATTATGCTTATGTGTGTCAACAAAGACTACGGGCCTGGTTGGTATAGCCCCAATAGATTTCCTCTACACATTTCAATTTATCATGTTTGTAAGCAAACTCAACAACTTCAATTGTACTACTAACTAAAAATTAAGTACCATTTCGTTGGTGCATCGAGCAAAGCTTTTTGGCCCTGATGCATGGTTGATTTCTTGTTTTGATCGGCTCACCTTAGCAACTTGCGCCTTCTCCTACGTTGTCAATATAATACTGGCAAACATTTAAAATTCTGTAGTTGCTTATAAATTATTTTTATAAGTTTGGTACCTGAACTTTTCCATTTTTCCAATAGTTTACAAGATTTGCAAATTGCATGATGTTAATTTTGGTTGAGTCAGGACTCACCACTATTTCTGCAGCAGTTAATGAATTGCTGAAGTGAGTGATGAGTGCCAAATATTGCATATTTGGACCCCTTAATTTGCATTTGCTAAGCCTTTAGCTTTAGTATTTTCTGATGTTTTGGTTAGTTTTGGTGTTTTAGTGATTTTCAAGTCGTTAAGAGGAAAATACGGCTTTAAGGTGATATTTGCAACTCATTATGGGGCTTAAGACACTTCATGGAGCATTGGTAGCAAATTGGGATCAAGCGATGATTCGCACTCGACGAGTCCCACTAAAAAGGACATATCTTGAGTTGTACAGCTCGGATTGAGGTGATCTTAGTGTCATTGAAAAGCTAACTCAAAGATCTAAAAATTCATATGTCACAAGAGTAGGCAAATTATGACTGGAAGTGCGCTCGAGCGCACATTTAGTGCGATCGAGCGCACTCGCGCCCGCGCAACAAAACGCATGTTGCATGAGTGCGATCGAGCGCACCTAGAGTGCGCTCGTGCGATCGAGCGCACTCAGCCGACCTGACAGCGCTAAAACCCTAAAATTAGCTTATAAATATCATTCTTTTTCATTGTAAAGGGGGGAAAGACTAGCCGGGGGCGCCGTACGTTGTCAAAATTCATGTTTTCTAGGTTTTTGGGGCGTTTGTTTTGTTTTCCATTGTAAGTTTTATCTTTTTCATGATGTCAATTGAATTGGTGATTATTTTTGTTATCATGAGAGGCTAAATCTTTCAACTAAGGTTGAAGATGAAGCTTCGTCATTGACAAACTCATGTATTCTCGTATTTTGTTTATACAATTTTGACTTCAAATAAGGATGTTGTAGATTTTCATTCAATTGCTTGATTTATATCTTTTAATTGAATGTGATGAACTGTTATGTGTTGGAGTTGGATATTTGATGTGTTTCATCCTTCGGATACATCAAATCATTCGATTGAAATCGGATATCCGTTGTGATTCGTTAACCAAACGGATACATAGGATAATTTAATTTCGAATCGGATATTTGTTGTGATTTGTAAAAATTGGTGGATTCATTGAATGATTTAAACTTGATATTTGTAAAACATCGAATATAGTTTTTCGATTGTAGGAACAAATACGAGAATATAGAGTTAAGATTTGGCGAAGTGAATTCTAAAACCTTAGTGTTCTTTACCATTTTATTTCATCATTTTCTTTAGTTTATGTTTTATTTTGCACGACAAAAATCACGAAATTCGGAACTAGGTTAAAATAGAGTTGGTTTAAATAGAAATTGGTTTACACAACACAAATCCCTGTGGATCGACCTCGCACTTGCACACACGCTATATTGCACACGACTCGTGCGCTTGTGAGTAGTGAGTACTCTTCAATTCATTCCAGTACCCCGCAATTGCTTTCCCATGTTTTGCAGTACCCATTTTTTGATTTTCGGGGTTTGGTGTTCTGGTATCAAGAACTTTTTCTACAATCAAATAAAAAAATTAATGATGTTATTGTTGCAATTTTTAAAATTATTACAAAATATATAGAAGACGTCAACATAAAATGAAATTTTCATACTTGTATTAAGTTCCACGCATCTGCCTTGTGTCTATTAGGAACTTTCTTCCAATTCACAACATCTATAGGCATAATGTTCTTATCCCTAACAAGTGTGCCAACGAAAGTACTGAACTTCCCGCCATGATCGCCAATTGGCTGACCCATGTCATTAAATTCAATGATTACTTTTTCATCCTCCGGTAAATTCCCTATGTCTGCCATGCGGGTAACACCATGCCTTCTCTTGTTGCTTGCAATGTGTAGAAAATAAAATTAATGTTAAGAATTTTGAAAATATATTTCAATTAATTTTTTTAAAAAAGCAACAATATGTTACACAAACCACCGGTGTCTACCTCCCCAGGTGTGGGAATTGTCTGCTCAGGATCCTCATTAGGGAGAAAAGCCCCTAAATCATCATTGCTAGTAGCTCCTTGGAGAGAAGGTCCACCGCCGATGGAATCATGTTGTGTAGGGGCCTCCACAGGCTGCACAGATCGGGTAGTCCTTAATCGTTTGTTCGGGGCCATATGCATACACCAATCAACATCATATCAGAGTAATAGCACCAAAGTATGTAATAATCACAAAAAATCATCAGCAATCACGTGAACACTTACATCCACACTCGAATGAACAAATGAACATTTCAAAAGTGAATACATAACGATGACTATGTTAAGTCCTCCTGACTTTCATCATGATGAATTTCATCTCTTAAATCCTCATGGGTATCAAGTGTTATTCCTTCTGTGCCATTTCGATCACATACAAGATTATCAATGACATCCTCAAGTACTCCCTCAATGTTAAGGTTGGAAGGTTCATTATCATTATAGTCATCCACATCATTTTCATCCACGTGCCCTTCACCATTGTCAAATACGTCTCTTGGTTTTGTCTTCACAACAACAACCCAATTCTGGTTTCTTTCATCAACTACATAATATACTTGAGAAACTTGGGAAGACAATACGAATGGATCATCAATAATCCGTTCCCTGGTGTGTATTAGACGCGAAAAATTCACAAGGCTATAACCAAAGTCATCAATCTTGTAACCGCTGCCCAGAGCAATGTTTGCCCAATCACACTTGAATAGTACATATCGAGATCCATCATAATCCGCAATGATGCGTGTTAGTTGGCCATAGTATGCAGTGTCATCTTCAAATACATAAACTCCACTATTTTGTATTGATTTTCCCTTTTCATAACCTTTAATGCGAAACATCACGCCATTCACAACATATCGCTTAAATTCCTGGGACACCTTTATAGGACCTATGGAATGAGATACAATTTTACCATCAATTTCATTTCTACGAAAGTCATCCATGTTTTGAACCTGATATTTGCACATTTTTATTTGCAATTAGTATAACAATTAAGTGTGTAATCTCGTAATATTAGTTATTTGACTTAAAAATAACACTTACATAGCCCCGGAACCAATCACAAAATTGATCTCTGTGCAACTTATCTAATTCATTTTTCATTCGTCGATTCCTACAATTTCTCGTCTTTAGCTCCTCCTTGTGCGTCCTATATTTGTGGGTGGGACCACAAATTCATGTTACAATTACTTTTTCAAAATGTAATGAATTTCTATGTGTACAAATTAAAAATGAAACTCACATGCGGAATGGAATGAAATCATCAGAGTTGAAGAGTATATATCGATGTGTCTGAGCCAATGATTTTTCATCATGATTGAAACTCTTGAGCTCTCCTCTAGCATCGTCATGGTTTCTAATGGGTCTATTGAATATCGTTTGCGATGATTCCAAATAGCACGAACAAAACGTCAATAATTCCTCTACTATGTACCCTTCAGCAATACAATCTTCAGGTGTTGCTTTATTGTGTACGTAACCCTTATATCGATGTAAGCACATATATTAAATAAAGTATATAAGTATCATGTCAAATAAGAAAAAAAATAATATTAGTTTGCATTATAATAATTTCAGACCTTTCAAAGACATGCATCCACCGATAGTGAACGGGTCCACCTAGCCTACATTTAGTAGCCAAATGTACGAGAAGGTGTACCATCACTGTGAAAAATCAGGGTGGGAAGACCATTTCCAATTGGCACAGTATGTAAGGGATTCGAGACTCAAGTCGATCGAAATCTTCCAATTTTAGTTTTGGAACAAATCTCTTTAAGGTAACTAGACAACTCAATTAAAGGTTTCACAACCTTATTCGGTAAGGATCCGCACAAAGCAATTGGCATAAGTTGTTGCATTAGAATATGGCTATCATGACTCTTCAAACCTACAATACTACATTCTTCAACTCTGATACAATGTGGCACGTTTGAAGCATGTCCATTAGGCATTTTTACATTATGTATTATAACTTTTTAGAAGTCCGTTTTCTCCTTCTTAGTCATTGTGAAACAGGCTGCGAGAAAATACGTCTTGTTTGCACCTTCAGAAATTGGGTGAAGTTCAGGTCTTAAACCCAATTCTTTTAAGTCCAAACGTGCTTTAATGTTATCTTTCATTTTGTTCTTCATGTTCAACAACGTGCCAATAATATTGTCGACCACATTTTTCTCTATGTGCATTACATCAAGATTGTGGCGCAACATATTATTTTTCCAGTAAGGCAATGTGAAGAAAATACTTCACTTCTTCCATATTGATTGCTCATCAGGACCCACCTCTTTCCTAATAACCTCAACAACACTATCAACACCTTTAACTTGTCTCCAAATTTCATCGCCAGTTGGCATAGGAGGTGGATGATTCAATTCTTGGGTACCATCAAACAACGTTCGTTTCTTTCTCCACATATGATCCATTGGGAAGTATTGTCTATGCCCCATATAGCGAAATTTGGTCCCATATTTTAACCACTTAGACTGTGTACTACCCATACAACAAGGAGATGCGTTCCGTCCTTTTGTCCTCAACCCAGACAAATCACCATACGCATGAGAATCATTTATCATCCACATCAAGGCAGCACACACGTAAACATCTCATTAGAGGATACATCATAAGTTAGTTCTCCAACATCCCACAATTCCTTCAACTCTAAGATTAAAGGCTCTAGGTACACATCTATTTTGAAAGAGGGTGATTTTCAGCCTGGGATAATCAACGACAACATTAAAGATGATTGTTGCATGCACATCCAATGAGGTAAATTGTATGGTACCAAAATAACCTGCCACGTACTATAACTTGTGCTCATGTTTCCGAAAGAATTAAAACATTTGATGCTAATCCAAGTCTAACATTGCACGAGTCAAAAGTAAAATCGGGGTACTGTGAATCAAATGCCTTCCAAGCTAAGGCATCGGCTGGATGCCTTAGTACCCCATCATTCGTTCGATTCTCTACATGCCACTTCATATCTGAAGCGGTTTTTGATGACCATGAATACCCTCTGCAATCTTGATTTCAAAAAAAACCACCGCAAAATCTTCTTCAATTTTTTAGATGACTCAGCCACATTCATAATATCCTTCCACTTCGATTTTCCACACACTATACAATTTTTCAGATTCTCATTGTCTTTTCAGAACAACATGAGACCATTATGACAAACCGGAATCTTCTCATATCCAAGCCCCAACTCCGTCATGTTCTTTTTAACCTGATATGTGTTATTGGGCAACGGCGCATCCGGTGGAAGCATTTTACTCAACTTTTCAAGCAACAATGTAAATGAGTTATTACTCCACCCAGACATACACTTTAAATTATACATGTCTACAATAGCAATAAACTTAGTATATTCTGTGCACCCTTTATATAGTGGCTTCTTAGCATCATTGAAGAATTCATAAAACTTTGCACTACCCTGACTAGTACCTTGTCAATCTTCGTGTACTCCTTCAACTTCCCCACCCATTTTGGATATAGGGCATTGACTCATATTAGGATTCGTCACAATAGGAAAAACCTCATGCAACATGTCAAGCATTCCACTGGAATCGTCATGCATTGGCTCCCTATGAAAGGGGATGTTAGTAGCCTGATGACTAGAAGCAGTCCCAAGTTGTTCTCCATGAGCATACCAACAAGTGTAACTGTTGTGCAAATTTATTTAACTCGCAAGTGCACGAATTGACTGTAGTTTAATGGATTGCAAGTGCGAGGTCAAACCCACAGAGAATTGTATTTTTGAAAGATCAACTTATATCTAAACTAATTTTACACTAACCTAGTTCCAAAAGGGTTTTGATTTTGATTTTGAAAATTACAAGACAAACATAAACTTATTAAAATAAACTAAGAGATCAAATACTAAGGTTTGGGACTTCATACTCACCGAATCATAACAACATACTTCCATGTTTATCAATATTAATATGAAATTCTCATAATTAAAATCTTAGATATGTTTTACTATACTGCAAACAATTAATCAAAATCATCCCATGTATCCATTCATTGCACAAATCACAAGAGGAATCCAATATCAATTAACTCATCAAATGTATCCGTAAATCACAAAAGATATCCAATCTTAATTGAAACACCAAATGTATCCATAGAACAAATCACAAAGGATATCCAATTATTTAGGCAAATAAAATCAAGCAATCAATTATGTGAAATTATCTTAAATCATCAAGTGTATCATTGAATCACAAAAGATATCCAAGAATCACTCCACACAATGAAAAGAAGTAAAACAATTGAAATATTAAACCCAATAAAATCAGATAAATAATGACTTACATGAAAGTATTGATGTACTTCATCGGTGAGGCTTCATCCCCAGCCTTAGTTAGGAATTTAGCTCCACATAAAAATAAAACCTAAATCTAAAGAAAACCTAAACTAAAAAGAGAAAAACTATAGAATTTTGCTCTATGGAATTCTCTCCCTTTTCTTGAATGCAAAGAGGTCTATTTATAGGCTTAAGGAAGTCCTAGAAGCCCAAGTAAACCTAGATAATTCGGAGGTCTGTCTCCTAGTCAAAATAGAAGTCTGAAATCGGAATAGGATTCGTCCAGATTTGTGTCCTTATATTACGGGGCAATTTTGGCATAGTAACAGTCCGAATTAGGAAAATCCTATTTCACAATGAACTGTAGTATTTTGAGTTAACTTTCCAATGTCTCTTGAATCACTTCAATCCAATATTTGAAAGGAAAGTTATGGTCAAAATACTGAGACATGTTCAAAATCTAAATTTGAATCCAATCCGAAATCTTATCGAATCTGAAATTTAATCCAATCTGATCTTTAACAAGTATTAACTCCCAAGCCAGGTGGCTATAGGGCACTAGATGTAGAACATCCCTAAGGGCTTATTAACTTAAGTCAAAAAGGCTACGAAGTCAGATTAGCCATATCATAAATCAACACTGAACTTCACACCTTTTGACGCGAACACTCAATGCTTAATGAGGCAAGAGGTCCGGTTACTCAGCGAAAAACTCAACATGATCTTTCTTTTCTTTTTCCTTCTTTTTATTTTTATTTTTTATTTTTATTTTTTTATATCTTGCAAGCCAATGGTTATTCATCAATAGGTCATCCAACAAATCTCAAAGAGAACAAGCTTAAGTTCAAACATCATACCTCACAGAAAACATGCTAATGTACTCATAAAATTTATCTCAAAACAAGTGAAATCTCTTTTACCCAAAAATAAGTCAAATGAGTCAGACTCCTAATGACATAATGATGTTTTCAACCCTTTAAGCAAGCTAATGAAATGTAAATCATAGTTATAGTTTAACTCAAACTTTACAACAACATAGCACAATTTTTTTTTTTTTCAAATTTTTTAACACAAAATGATAAATAAAAATGAACAAATAAAAACAAAAATAAATAGACAAAGTGTTTTTCCATACCCCCAAACTTGAATTACACATTGCCATCAATGTGTAGTATAGAAATACATTACCGGAAGTAAGGAAACATCAAGGTGTGAAAAAGGGGTAGGGCATCCTCCAAACTCAAACACCAAAACACCTGTCATCAAAACTAACAGCAATTTTTTATTTTTTATTTTTTTTTTATTTTTTATAGAAACAAAAATCAAAAGATTAATTACTATTAGAAACAAAAACAAATAAAAATAACATGTACTGAAAAATGAAAGAAAGAATTTGTGGAGTGAAGTGCAAAAAATATACTGGAGGAGAAAACTTTACAGTGCTTCCCCCGATCATGCGAATGTCCAACCAATCCCTTCCACCCCTTTTTCTTCAAAACTTCATAGCACTCTGGAAGGATGTTTTGCCATCTTATGTAGAATTGCTTGCTTCAAAAGTTCTTAGGAAGTGGTTCCTAGATTTGTGTGCTTGTGTGCACAAGTCCTTGAGTATCTTGACATAAGATGGCTCTTTGAGACATTCAGGCGATGAAGCTTTGAGCTCTTGATATGTCTCAAGAGGGACAGTGATGCAGGCAGGAGCTTCAGTACTCACTTTCATGTCACTAGGTAGATCAGGATCTGTTGATGGCTCACTGTTCTCATGGTGCTCAACTTGCTCAGGGTGCTCAACTTCTTCTTCTTTTTCTTCCTCCTCAATGTTATTCACAATTTCCTCCTCATCAATCATGTAGTTTAGAATGAATGGACATTCTTCTCTCTTGTGATAAGGATTATAACAATATGAACATGCCTTATATAGTGGATGATTGTTAGGCAATGTAAGATGGTCAACTCTAGCTTCTCTGAACTGGGCTAATCTCTCGCCTATGTCATTAACATGAGTAGTTGGAAAATGTTGCACTAGTGCTAGAGAAGCATAATAAGATTTGACAAATTCATGATGAGATATGCTAGCATCATCCTCCATCACGCTTACATAGTGTAAAAAGAATGGGCATCCGCTTTTGTGGTGAGTGGGATTATAACAATATTCACAAAATAGAGATGGTTCGCGTTTCTTCATAAATCTAACATAGATAGACTTAGCAGCCCCGAGTTAGTATTTTCTTCTATCTAAGTCATCAATGTGAGTAGTTGGACAAAGTTGCCATATATCATCTTTGGGAAGATAATTTAATGTAGCATTTTCCTCTCTTTCAAAGTTGGTGGTGGCTTGGACATGCTCATGATAAGAATTTCCGGACTCATCCTCATCAATCATGTAGTGCCCTTTAGCCATCAACTGACTTTGAAACTCTTCTTCCTTATTGTTATCTTCTATGCTCTCATTGTCCCAATATTGAGTCATTGGGTCAAGTTGATGTTCAGATGGATGTTCATTCTCACTCTCACCAATCCATTCTTCCATCCCTGCAGTAGCATGAATATTGGCATCTTTGAGCTCTTGACGCAGTTCTTGTATGGTTTGTAAGTTGTAAGTCTTGAGCTCTTGTACAGCTTGATGCATATTTTGCATGCATGCTTTGAATGTGTCTTCCAATGATAACTCTTATGGAAGAGGTTGTTGCACTTGAGTGATGGATTGATAAGCAGGCGGTTCATTCTCACTCTGGCCAATCCATTCTTCCCTCCCTGCGGTAGCTTGAGTGTTGGCATCTTTGAGCTCTTGATTGAATTGACGCAGTTCTTCTTTAAGCTCATGATTGAGTCTGTTCATATCTTGCATGTTCTTATCAATTGATTGCATGAATGCTTTCATCATGTCTTCCATGGTGTAGGCTGTGGCATTTGAGCAATGGATTGATCCGCAGGTGGTTGAGCTTGGTGATCGAACTGCAGATATTCTGAATGGTGCCATCAAATTGGCCAGCATAATTTCCTGTAGCCTGAGCTGACCATGAGAAATTTGATTGGTTTCTCCAATCCGGGTTGTAATAATTGGACTTTGAATCAAACCCTGAACTTGAGAAATTAGTGTTCATTTGCTCATATGGAAAATTAGAAACTTGTCCCCATGATGGACAATCACTATAATGATGATAAGATTGGAGCAGTATGAACATGGTTTATATGGGTAAAATTTTTTAGGGTAGTTGATAGGAGCTGGTGTCCTACAACTAGGAGAAGCATGTTGTACGAAAAATCCATACTTCACCCTCACTCTTTAGCATGCAAATTTCCCACATAACACATCAACCATTTTTTTGAAAAATAAAATAAACTAAAAAAAACAACTAACACAATAAAAAAAATTAAAACTAAAATTTAAAAACTCACAAAAATGACCAAAAATAAATTTTTGGCAAAGATTTACGGAACTGTTGCCTTTTCTGTGAGTGCGCTCGAACGTACTGCAGTTGTGCTCAATTGCACTTGCGATGTGTACGAATGAAGAAACGGCAGTTGACGAGCGTAGGTAGGCTTGACTTGCTGTCTTGGCTTCGAGTGCGCTCGATCGTAGTAGAGCTGCAATTGATCGCACTAGCAGAGGCGTGCGGAAGGTGCTGCGGCAGAGCTGTAAAACAAGCAAAAAAAAACAAAAAACAAACAAAAGAAAAAAAAATTTATTTTTTTATTTTTTAGGGAAAAATATAAAAAAGCCCCACAAACTACCAGCCGTTTTCGATTTAGCCCCCTAATGTTCCAAAAGTGATAAAGTAGCCCCCCAAACTACCAAATTATTGCATTTTGGCCACTCCGTTAGTCAAAACCGTCAGTTTGGACGGAAACTGCAAAACGACGTCGTTTGTTACGGGTAAGTTACTACAATGCCCTTTTGAGAAAAATATAAAAAAGCCCCCCAAACTACCAGCCGTTTTCATTTTAGCCCCCTAATGTTCAGAAAGTGATAAAGTAGCCCCTTAACTACCAAACAGTTGCAATTTGGCTACTCCGTTAGTCATTACTGTCAAATGTGATGGAAAATTCAAAATTACGTCGTTTTGACAATGGTAAGTTACTAAAATACCCTTTTAGAAAAAAAAAATCATATTAAAACAAGCACGCTAAATGGCGCCGTTTTGCTTGAAATTAAGGTTTCCTTACACTTACCAAAACGGCGCCGTTTTGATAAGTGTTAGGAATAAAAAGAAAAAACCTTAGACACCACGTAGAAGAAACCCCCAACCCCAGTTTATCACTCTCCCCCAAACCGCCAACCACCACATCGTTCTATCTCCGGCAACCTTCTCCCTCAAGTGAAAAAAACGCAACGCCCCTCTCTCTCTTTCTCTCAAAACGACTGCCCCTACCACCACCATCCATCACCGCCGGCCACACCATCCACTAGCTACGAAGCGCCACCGAAAAATTCTTACCAATTGTAGAAATCAAAGAAAAAAATCACGTTCGTAGATAAACAACACCGATCCGACAGCTATACCATGAAATACAATAAAAAGATTGAGTTATGGGTAAGATTTACAAGCTGTCGGAGATAGACGACGTGGTGGCCGGCGGTTTTGGGGAGAAAGATAAACTGGGGTTGGGGGTTTTTTCGTGGGTCACCTGCGTGGGGTCTAGGGTTTTTTCTTTTAATTCCTAACACTTACCAAAATGGCATCATTTTGGTAAGTGTAAGGAAACCCTAATTTCAAGCAAAACGGCGCCGTTTTGCTTGCTTGTTTTAATATGATATATTTTTTTTCCAAAAATGGCATTTTGGTAACTTACCATTGCCAAAACGATGTAGTTTTAAATTTTTCATCATATTTGACGGTAATGAATAACGGAGTGGCTAAATTGCAATTGTTTGGTAGTTTGGGGGCTACTTTATCACTTTCTGAATATTAGGGGGCTAAAATGAAAACGGCTGGTAGTTTGGGGGGCTTTTTTATATTTTTCCCAAAAGGGCATTGTAGTAACTTACCTGTAACAAACGACGTCGTTTTGCAGTTTCCGTCCAAACTGACGGTTTTGACTAACGGAGTGGCCAAAATGCAATAGTTTGGTAGTTTAGGGGGCTACTTTATCACTTTTGGAACATTAGGGGGCTAAATCGAAAACGGCTGGTAGTTTGGGGGGCTTTTTTATATTTTTCCCTATTTTTTATTAGTAATAAACAAAACAAATTGTAGAAAAAATAAAATCCTAATTACAACTAGTAGAAGAATAAATTTAATATAGAAATAAATTGGTTTCAACAAATAAACAATTTCCCGGCAATGGCCCCAAAAACTTGTTGTACAAATTTAGTTAACTCGCAAGTGCACAAATCGATTGTAGTTTAATGGATTGCAAGTGCGAGGTCGAACCCATAGAGAATTGTATTTTTGAAAGATCAACTTATATCTAAACTAATTTTACCCTAACCTAGTTCCAAAAGGGTTTTGATTTTGATTTTGAAAATTAAAAGACAAACATAAACTAATTAAAATAAACTAAGAGATAAAATACTAAGGTTTGGGAAGTCACACTCATCGAATCATAAAAACATACTTCCATGTTTATCAATATTAATCTAAGTTCTCACAATTAAAATCTTAGATATATTTTACTATGCTTCAAACAATTAATCAAAACCATCCCATGTATCTATTCATTGCACAAATCACAAGAGGAATCCAATATCAATTAAATCATTAGATGTATCCGTCAATCACAAAAGATATCTAATCTTAATTGAAACACCAAATGTATCCATAGAACAAATCACAAGGGATATCCAATTATTTAGGCAAATAAAATCAAGCAATCAATTATGTGAAATTATCTTAAATTATCAAGTGTATCATTGAATCACAAAAGATATCCAAGAATCACTCCACACATTGAAAAGAAGTAAAACAATTGAAATATTAAACCCAATAAATTCAGATAAATAAAGACTTATATGAAAGTATTGATGTTCTTCATTGGTGAGGCTTCATCCCCAACCTTTGTTAGGAATTTAGCTCCACATAAAAATAAAACCTAAAGTAAAAAGAGAAAAACTGTAGAATTTTGCTCTCTGAAATTCTCTCCCTTTTCCTGAATGTAAAGATGTCTATTTATAGGCTTAGGGAAGTCCTAGAAGCCTAAGTAAACCTAGATAATTCGGAGGTCTATCTCCTAGTCAAAATAGAAGTCTGAAATCGGAATAGGATTTGTCCAGATTTGTTTCCTTATATTACATGGTGATTTTGGCATAGTAACCTTCCGAATTATGAAAATCCTATTTCATGATGAACTATAGTATATTGAGTTAGCTTTCTAATGCCACTTCAATTACTTCAATCTGATATTTGGACAGAAAGTTCAAAATACTGAGACATATACAAAATCTGAATTTGAATCCAATCCGAAATCTTATCCAATCTGAAATTTAATCCAATCTGATCTTTAATCCGATTTAACATTTTTCTTGGATTTGGTTAAACTTAACCACATCATCTAGGTCTTCTCAAAGTATTCTTTCTTCCAAACTTTGCATTTTTTCCTTTAAAGCTGCAGTTTTTCTTTAACGACCTACAAAATACTAAAAACACAAAACTAATACAAAATATTAAATAACGACACATCTAAAGGATTAACTAATGTAAATAAAGGGGTCCAAATATGCAATATTTGGCACTTATCAGTAACCTTGACAAATTCCATAATTTATCAAATGTGTGTGTGCCATACTCCGTACCCACGAGGTGCCATTGGCACACCTCGTACACGGGCAACGAATCTTCCCATTATGAGTTCCGTTGTTAGATGCGAACTCCAAAAAGTCATTAACCCCCCTCACATACTCCTCCGACCATTTATTCTTTGTCATCCAACTTTTGTTCATTGCTAACTACATCAAATGCATAAAAACATATTAACCATCAACTTTTGTTCATTGCTAACTATAACACATTGAATCATTTTTCCTTTTTCTAATTGTATTAAGCACCCACTAGCCTAACAATGAAAAATATATTTCTACATTTGTTTTAATGAAAGCATGATTATATATTGATTAATATATACGATAATTCCAAATCTGAAAAAATAAATAAAATAAAATTATAAATTTAGTGAAATGCTTGAATGAGAGTTAATCATGTAAAAGATACATCTTCTAATCATGCCTCTATGTTAAGCACATGAGGATAGGCATAAAGATATCAAAAATCAAAAAAAAAAAAAAAAAAAAAAAAAAAAAAAGAGGATAGGCATAAAGGTTCGAGCCTTAAATTACCAATTATCTTAAAAAATTAAGGTGACAAAAATTATGAATTTATTTATTTAATTACTACTTTAATACTCCAAGCTTAAATTTCCTCTCAACAATTGAATCCTTTTAACATCATATTAAATTATCATTATCTCAAAAAAATTAAGTCACATAAAAAATAATATATTTAATTATTTAATTAATATCTAACATAAAAACTCAAAGAGACCTCATGTTTTATCAAAATCTATGTTATCAGATTAGGTGTAATGACACCTTATTTAATTGATAAAAGAATGTTAGACTTTATCTTCAACTGAAAGCTATAAACAAGTGTGGATTCCACAAGAATAGGGAATTTTTGTTTGAGAGTAAAATGACTATTTTGATCTTCCTGAATGAAAAGAATATAAAAAGTTAATGAATTGCTAAAGTGAGTACTCTTCACTTGGTTACAGTCAGTCTTAACTTAATATTAGTTAATATATATATATATATATATATATATATATATATATATATATATATATATATATAAAGATGAGACAATTGTTTTTTGATATGACTGTCATATTTATGTTTTTTTTTTTAAAAAAAAAAATGAGACAGTCAGATTTCGATATCTGATCTATTCTTTTTAAAGATTGGAAGATCAGATTTTGATATGATCATCTGATTTTTTTTTTTTTTTTTTAAATGATCAGACACTTAAATTTTGATCTAATCATCTAAATTATTTGTTTTAAAAGATCATACGGTCAAGTTTCATACGGTCTTAGACTCTCATATAATGATTATATAAATCATATAACACAACCACCAACAACATTTATTTCCTTAAACGTAAAACTTCAGATTGTAAGGGGTTTCCATATGATAATATGAGGCATTAAAATTTTGAAATTTATGTTAATTTATATCAAAATATCGCATTAATTAATGACCTAGGCATAAAACTAGGGCTGTTAAGTGAGCGAAGCGTCTCGCGAGCAAGCTCGGGCTCGGCTCACATAAGCTCGGCTCGTGCTCGACTCGAATATTAAATGAAGCACTTCATGAACACAAATTATAGCTCGAATATCAAACAAAGCAAGCTCGGCTAGGCTTGTGAGCAAGCTCGTATAAGCTCGTGTGTGTGTGTATATATATATATATATATATATATATATATATATATATATATATATAAACTAAGTAATACATAATTAATTATAAATCTCATAATTATTAAAATCTTAAAATTGCATTTATATTTAAGCGTTAGAGAATGAAAAATTCTAAACCCTTCGTGATCAAAGAGAGAAAGAGAGCAATCATTAAAAAGACCTCGATTCAATTAGAGCAAACCCAAACGAAAGGAAGAAGAATCAAACAGAAACTATTGAGGAAGATTGCAAAATGCATAAACTATTGAAGATTCATACAGACCCAAACACTATCACTACCTGTTTGATGAGTGAGAGTGACAGAGTGGGAAATGAGAGTTCAGATGGAAGATGCGCTATGACTGTTGAGGGGGATTGAGAAAGAAACGTTGAAAAAATAGTTTTTTGTAGGGGGCGTTGTCCCAATGCAGTCTAAATGCAACCTGTTAACTTGTCCCACATTGTTAAGAAAACATTAATCTCCAAGTTTGCTTATCTATAAAAGGATGCATATCCTCTCTCTTTGAAACCAAATGCCTTACTGTATTGACTCAGGCTCCATACTCGACTAGCCAGGTTAAGCAAAAACTCATATGCAAACTAACTTCTTAAGCCGTTTAAGAGTACTTGAAGTTAATTTTTTTAAAAAAAAAAACAAAAAAATTAAATATAAGAGCCAGCTCGCGAGCTGGCTCGGCTCGACTTATTATTAGCTCGAGCTCAATTTTTTTGGCTCGCTCTTAAGTTCGACTCGAGCTCGAGCTCGAGTAAAATTTAAACGAGCCAAGCCTGAACAAGGGAAGCTCGCTCAAGCTCGGCTCGTTTACACCCCTACATAAAACTGTTCGTCAATTGCATATTAAATTAACCAATTGGAGTGCTGACCAACAATATCAAGACATTTTTCTAAATGCATGGAATCAGACAAATACAAGTACTGACAAATGGGCCCATTGGAACCATAAATTGTCTTGTTGCCGCATGGGATTTATGGAATGGAGGAAAGGTGAGCACGGATCTCCAGAAAAAACATCCACCGCTTGAAGCAAAAATTGAATTCGGTCCAGGGAAGCTGTGATGTGCGGGCGGGAGAGGAAGTAGCCTTTTTGCAGAGAGATAAATTCTTTGCTGGACCAAGAATATACGAAATGGAAACATAGAGCAAACGCGGACTGGCTGAGGATGGGGGACCGAAATACAAAATTCTTTCATGCTTGTGCCAATCAAAGGAAAAAGAAAAACCAGATTTTTAAGATATAAGATGGGCATGACTTGGGAGTCTCCAGAAGAAATAAAGGTAGCTTCTGTTGACTATTTTGCTAATTTATTTACTGCTGGGGTGAAAGTAATATGGACCAGTGTTTGCAAAATATTAATACTAAAGTAACAAATGAAATGAATAATGAGTTGTTGAAAGAATTTTCTTGTGGAGAAGTTACTCTTGCTCTCAAACAAATGGGTCCTCTTATAGCCCCGAGGCCGGATGGATTTATTGCTGGATTTTTCCAGAATCATTGGGAAACTATTGGGAGAGAGGTTGGCTTGTCTGTTGTTGATATTTTAAATTCTGGAAAGATGCCAGAGAATTTAAATCTTACACATATAGCCTTGATACCCAAAGTAAAGAGCCCAAGGTGCGTAATAGAATTTAGACCCATTAGTTTGTGTAACGTGTTATACAAACTAATCTCCAAGGTCCTTGCCAACCGTTTGAAGAAAGTGTTACCTCATATTATAGCCCATACTCAAAGTGCTTTTGTCCCTGGTAGACTCATTTTTGATAATATATTGGTAGCTTATGAAACTTTGCATACCATGCATACCTGTATGAAGGGTAAGAAGGGTTTTATGGATATAAAATTGGACATGAGTAAAGCGTATGATAAGGTGGAGTGGGGTTTTTTGGAGGAAATGATGCGGCGGATAGGTTTTGCCCCTAGGTGGAGACAATTGATGATGATGTGTGTGACTACGGTAAATTATTCAATTTTGGTGAATGGGGAACCATGTGGGCATATCCAACCTTCAAGAGGCCTCAGACAAGAGGATCCGATTTGGCCATATTTGTTCCTCCTATGTGCGGAAGTCCTTAGTTCCATGGTAATACAGGCAAACAGGGATGGTTTACTGGCGGCGGTTCCTACTTCCAAATATGGACCCCGGGTAAGCCACCTATTTTTTGCTGACGATAGTTTGCTATTTTTCAGGTTGAGTATTTCACAATGGAATCAGTTGTCAAACATTCTAAAATTATATGAGGAAGCTTTGGGCTAAAGGTTAAATAATGCAAAAACTGCCATATGTTTTAGTCAAAACACGACTCAATCGATAAAGGAGGACATTGTGGAGGAGGCAGGAATACCGGTTACACAACGATATGATACCTATTTGGGGTTACCGGCGTTGGTGGGCAAGTCGAGAATTGCGGCTTTTCAGAGTATAAAAGATCGGGTATGGAAACGATTACAAGATTGGAAGATTCAATTCCTTTCTCAAGCCGGTAAGGAAATTCTACTTAAAGCGGTGATTCAAGCAATCCCAACGTATTGTATGAGTGTGTTTCTTTTCCCGAAGGTCCTATGTGTGGAACTAAATTCTTTAATGCAACAATTTTGTGGGGTCACCAAAATAAATCCAAGGTGCATTGGATGAGTTGGAGTCTAATGGGCTTAGCAAAAGTTGATGGAGGCTTGGGTTATAGAGATTTTGGGAGCTTTAATAAGGTTTTGTTGGCAAAACAGGGATGGAGACTTTGGCAAAAACCCGATAGTTTTCTCTCAAAAATTAAGGAAGCAAAGTACTACCGGGGTGGTAATTTTCTAGATTCCGATCTAGGGGATAGACCGTCCTTTGCTTGGCATAGTATCCATAGTTCTTGTGAGTTGCTTAAGGAAGGATTAATATGGAGAATTGGGAATGGTTAGCATGTATGAATTTGGAAGGATAAATGGCTTCCTCAGCTGACTACTTACATGGTACAATCTCCGCCCGTTTTATTGAACCCGAATGCTTTGGTTAGTGAGCTAATTGATAAAGATACGAAGTGGTGGAATCTCAATATTTTGGAGAACCTGTTTCTCAAGGAGGAGATCCAACTGATTTTGTCTTTACCATTAAGTACAGCTAATCAGAGGGATAATCAAATCTGGAGGGGAACAAAAAATGGGCTATTTTCTGTTAAAAGTGCCTATTTCCTACAGAAAGAGATGGAACAACGAGGAGTGGCTGAGACTTCTTTTAGGAGAGGAGTTAGCAAAGTATGGCAGGAAATTTGGAAACTTCGACTCCCAAATGTGGAAAAAACTTTCTTATGGCGTGCCTGTCATGAAATATTGCCAACTCGAGTCAATCTACACCGAAGAAAGATTGTAGAAGATGCTTTGTGCCCACAGTGCGGAAGTGAAGCAGAATCAGTGATCCAAGCCCTCTGGCAGTGCCCGGCAGCAGTGGATGTGTGGAGTGTGGGGTGTAAAAAATTGCAAAAATGGTCATTTGAGGGAAGCGACTTCTTACATTTAGTTGAGAAGGTGTTTTCCAGATGTGATTCAGAGGAAACCCAACTGTTTGTGGGAATTGCAAGACGCATTTGGCTTAGAAGAAACGACGTTGTGTTTGGTAAGCCTTTTCAACACCCAACTTCGTTGGTTAATGGAGTGAAAGACTATGTGGCAGAATTTATGGCGGTGACGGAAAGGAGTAAGGAAAGCTCATTTACTGCTATGCTAAGGGAAATGAAATGGAAAGCACAGGCACCCGGATGGTTGAAGGCAAATTGGGATGCATCCATTGACAAGACCCAAGGCTGGATGGGATTTGGAGTGGTGGTGAGGGACGAAAAAGGAGAGGTCATAGCAGCTCAATGTAAATCAGTCGTGGGAGCTCTTGATCCTATGGTAGCAGAGGCTCGAGCAGCTTTGATGGCGATCCAAATGTGTGGTGAACGTGGTTTTATGAAGGTTCAGTTTGAAGGGGATGCTCAGATTGTAGTAAATGCAGTGAATGGACAGAACGTGGACTAGGGCAGAGTTGGCTTGCTAGTGGATGATTTTCGCTGTAAGACCCAAGCTCTTCAGTGTTGGAGGATGTCTTTTGTCTGCAGGGAAGGAAATAACGTAGCACACCTTTTATCTAAATTTGCAACTAGAAACTTTGTGGACAAACAGTGGCTTCTTGAGCCACCCAAATGTATTTTGGAAATTATTAAGATGGAGCAAACTGCTCTATCATGCTAAGAGTTAATGAGAATGCAATGATTTTTATTCAAAAAAAATTAACCAAAAAAAATTCAAATTTAATGTATTTTTTTTATTTTAAATATTATTTGATAAGAATTATAAGGAATCTTGACAAATGTAAATATGAGAACGTTAATAAACAAAAATTTCTTTCTTTCAAATAAAATTTGAATTTTTAATTCAAGATTGATGCCAAATTTTCCTTAACTATCCTTAAATGTGCATAATAATTGCTCAACGTTTAAATAACCTAAACATAAAATTATATTCTTTGAATTTCATTAAACACTAAGTCAATCGTAATTGATGCTAAAAATAAAAAATGGTGCATTTTGGTATTGGCTAATTAAGGATTTGTAGTTAAATCACCTAAATTCTCGTGAAAACGCACTGAACCTTTCAATTTTGTTTTGGTTAAATGTGAGTCGTTGATGCCGATGTGTGATGGGATACGCACAAACTCAAAAGGCAATAATCTTATGTTCTGCATGTTCATCACCACACAAAGATCCAACGACTTCATTTATTCACCAACTAATTAAGATCTTTTATTTTACAGTTCGAACCAATCATTGGGTGACGTGAAGCGTAATTGCACGTGGAGAAACTCACAGTTAATAATTTTTCTGTGCCTAATGATAACGCCTACCGAGGCCAAAAATGCACCATTGATTTTTAATATGAGTCGTTAGACTATTTTCTATTTAATCTGAGCTGTTGGTGAAGGGGAAATGGGATCCAGCTGTAGGTCATCTCATGCTCTGCAAATTATATGGTGCTTTAAATAACCATGAGCTCAATCTTATAGATTTGATCCAACGATTTAAGTTAACTCTTAAAATTGATTATCATAATTAACGCTCAAGATTACAACATCCACTCATTTAAGCTATACATGGCCATATTGAATCATTAATATTGTTTGACTCTTACGTTTATGGGCAAAGAATGTGTCTTCCTTTTTTATCTTGAATTTCATTAAACACATTACCTTAAGAAATTGAATTATACAAAATAAATACAAATTTAATGTACTTTTATATTTCAAATATTATTTGATATTCAGTTATAATATGTAAATATGAGAATGCTAATAAACAAAAAATTCCTTCTTTAAAATAAAATTTAAATTTTTAATTGAAGATTTATTACCAAATTTTTCTTAACTATCCTTAAATGTGTATAATAACTGCTCAACATTTAAATAACCTAAACATAAAATTATATTCTTGAATTGGATTAAACACATTCTCTTGAAAATTATATTAACTAAAATAAATAATAATTTAATAGATAAATATATATTAGTTGAACCCACTCTCTTTTATTTTATTTTTTGAGTTCTTTTTTCTTTTCTCTTAGTGAGAATTAATATTATATTAAATTGTTAATAACAACAGTA
The DNA here is from genome assembly GCF_965113065.1 of Corylus avellana. NCBI lineage: Eukaryota > Viridiplantae > Streptophyta > Magnoliopsida > Fagales > Betulaceae > Corylus > Corylus avellana. The sequence goes on along the minus strand of NC_142491.1, from coordinate 26,538,223 downwards.
GGAATTTACAAATATAATATGTTAGTCATCTAATTAATTAAATCGTATATGATATTGCTGAAGAAGATCAGAGCAAGATATTGATTTGATTTAGGAGTGTTGATTTGCAGAGATTTTTGAATATTTAGACCATTTAGAGGAACTTAGTTTTCAGGACATTGATTTGCATAGATAGATATTAGTTGAACCCACTATCTTGTATTTTTATTTTTTGAATTCTTTTGTTCTTTTTTCTTAATTGAGAATTAATATTATATTAAATTGTTAATCACAACTGTAGGATTGTAGGAACTTACAAATATAATAGGTTAGTCATATAATTATTTAAATCATATATGATAATTGATCGAAATTTAAGGAGAAAATCACGACCTTTAATTAATTTACGAAATTGAAACGCAACTGTGCAATTCTTCTCGCAGCATTTTCCCAAAACGTTGGTATATATATATAAGGCTGAATACTGGTTAATGGTTTAACAACAACTTGAACAGAACTAACATGCAAGAACTTAAATCCTTTAGCAAGTGAGTCATTGACAAACTTTTTATTAAACAATTGAAATTTCTCATTATTACTAGAAATAGCAAACGTTTGTTCAACGGTTTTAACAGAGTATTCAGCCTTAATTGTTCACAGAAATTTCTCATTTCATATTTGGCTTTTTTAATGTTCTTTAGTTGTTGTCTTATCATTTTTTGATCAATACACATTTTTATGCCGAGTTTTTTAATAGTAGAAAACAAATCACCATAAGTTAAATTTTCATATTCAATTAATCCAGTGTTAGAGTTAATAAGTTCATATTTAACTTTGTGAGCAAATAATGAAGGTAATCCATCAATAAACTTTTCTTTCCAATAGGGTTTTTGACTATCAGATCTAACCATAACACAGGAAAGAAAAACATTTTGATACCATCTATAATTAGACATAGTGGGACAACGAAGATTATTCAGGAAGTCAGAAATGCGAGAAGTGATGTTAGAAGGTATTCCAATAAAGTGTTGAATGATGGTATAAATTAATGTGTTAACACTGTCGGGTTCACCAGTGCCACGTTGTTCATCAAATATAGGTAAGCCATCTTCATCTTTCTTGACAGCTTTTCTAATTGTTTCTCGAGAGTCTTCAGTGAGGTGTTTATCCCACCAATTCTGAAGAGTTCCTGAGAAACCCGTAGAAAGCAAATCAGCTATTTCTGATTGGCTTAAATTGTGATTAGCAACGTAAGCATTAGCAACCATAGACATGTGATTCATTTTATTCAATACTTCTTGTTCAGATAAGCCATCAATGTTCCATTCATAAAGTTTATCAGCTGAAACGGAAAACTAAGATTGAAAAAATCTTTCTTCATCTGATTCATTTGATTACGATTTTTCAGCAACTTCAAGTGACTTTGATTACCATTCTGCTAGTGAATTTTCTGATAATGATTTCAAAATTGGTTGTAATGATTCTTGCTGCAAAAATGTTAAATCATGCAATGTTCTCGCAAAAACTAAAGAACAAGAAAATTTACTAATTACTTTAATTTCAAAAATTGAGAATTCTGAACTCAAGAAAGACTACCTTAAAAAACTCAAGAATACAATGATTAAAAATGATAATAAACCTAATTTGATGAAACTCTGGAACAATTTTCTAAACAAAAATCAAAAGAAATTACTATCTCAGATTTGCATCATGAGATTAGTAATATCAAGAAAGAAATTGCAGATTTGAAAAATGACCTCTTTACTATTAAATATGATAATAATGATTTAAAACAACAAGTATTAATACTGAAAAATCAAAATTGTTTTTAAGATCACAATTCCGATAGAAAATGATAAGCAATCTGAGCATTCTAATGAAGTGGAATCCAGCAATAGAATGATTTCCAATGAAGTCAAGATTATCAGTCTTATTAACAAGATTGTTCCACTTAAATGGTATTCTAAATTTCATATTGTTATTGCTCCAGATTATGCCTTTGATACTATTGCTTTGATTGATTCTGGTGCTGATTTAAATTGTATTCAAGAAGGAATAGTGCCCAGCAAATATTTTGAAGAATCCACTGAAAGGTTGAATTCTGGCAGTGGAAGTCATTTACAAATCAAATATGAATTAAATAGTATACATGTTTGTCAGGGAAATATTTGTTTTGATACTCCTACTATTCTTGTTAAAAATATGACTGAAAAATTTGTTCTTGGTCTTCCTTTCATTTGCATGCTTTATGCATTTTCTGTTGACGAATCTGATGTTTCAACTATTAAAATGGGTGTTGAAGTAAAATTTTATTTTACTGACAAATTTGAGATTGATACTAGCCACTTTAACATTATCTCTGCTAAAACTAAACATTTAATTTTTTTTAAAACAAGTTAAATACAAAAAGATTGTTGAACAACTTTCTGATAAATTATTGCAATCTAAAATTGCCTCTTTCAATACCCGCATCATTGATCTTGTCTGTTCTTACCTTCCTACTGCTTTTTGGCATAGGAAAAAACACATTGTTTCTTTACCTTATATTAAAAAATTTTCTAAAAATAAAATTCCCACTAAAGCCAGACCCATTCAAATGAATGCTGAAACTTTAGATTTTTGCCAAAAGGAGATAGCTGATTTACTTGCCAAAGGTATCATTCGTAAGAGCAAGTCTCATTGGTCTTGTGCTGCTTTTTATGTAATGAAAAGTGCTGAAGTCGAAAGGGGAACTCCTAGGCTTGTAATCAATTTTAAACCACTCAATGATGTACTAGAATGGATCAGATACCCCATCCCTAATAGAAAGGATTTAGTTAGTCGCATCAGTGAGGCAATAGTTTTCTCTAAGTTCGATATGATGTCAGGCTTTTGGCAAATTCAAATTGATGATAAAGATAGGTATAAGACTGCATTTACCACCCCATTTGGACATTATGAGTGGAATGTTATGCCTTTTGGTCTCAAAAATGCTCCTAGTGAATTCCAAAATATCATGACTGATACTTTAAATCCCTTCAGTCACTTTACTATCGTTTACATTGATGATGTTCTGATTTATTCTAAATCTGTTGATGAACACTGGAAACATTTGAATTCGTTTTTAGAAACAGTCAAACACAATGGACTTGTTGTTTCTGCTAAAAAGCTCAAGCTTTTCCAAACCAAAATTAGATTCCTTGGTTTTGGTTTGGAAAAAGGACAAAGAGAAGATTGAAGGCTAAATACTTTGTTATTCAGCCTTAAATGTTCACATAAATTTCAGCCTTAATTGTTCTTTATTCAGCAAGCAAAAAGGACAAAGAGAAGATTGAATCCAAGCCTTTGGTCTTGAAACCAAAGACTGCCATTTCTCCTCCAGCTACCAATTCATCCATTGCTCTGGCAAATTGTTTCTCAGCTCTCAATCCTGGATCACCGACCACTTACTCTAGTGCTCTTATTTCGGATTATGACCCTTTGTCATCGCTTCTCAAAAAACCACTGCTCCTTTCATTAAATACGATAAAACCTCAGCTTATATCATTCTTCCTCATTCTGAATACTTGTTTCATATTGAATTAAACAGATTTCACATTAAATTTCTTGCCCAAATTGCTACTTCCTACTTTCCTCCTCAATTTCATTGGATTCCTGAACATCCTCAGAAAACCCTTTCCTATTACACCAATATCTTACTCCAGAAAAAGTCTGTCCATTTCAAACCCATTTACAGTAAGACTGATCCCCAAAAGCTCATTTATCATAGTGTCTATTTTGATAGAATCATTCTTGAAAAAGATTGGGGGGAACATCCCTCGCAACTCAAAAAATTAGATGATTTCCCAATACCTTTCTGCTATTACGATTATGTCAATGCTTGGTTCAAATTCATGCTCTTCCAAAATTCCAAATTTGACCACTCCTGGTTCTTAAGCTTTGATAAAGAATTTGGAGGCATTCTCCCCCTCTGGTTTTCCAACTAGTGGAAAAAATTTGGTCTTATTCCTGATATTCTCCCGTTAAAAATTGTCGAGGCTTTTAAATCATTTAAAAATCTTTACAATACTGATGAACATGGGGCCAAGTTTCCCCACACTCTTCATTTTGCTAAAAAATTCAAAATTTCCTAGATCATCAAGTGGCAATATGTTATACTTGATGACAAGCTTGAACGCCATTGGTATATTAAATGGTGGGATAATTACCCACGAACTGATAATATAGTTGACAATGTCAAAGTTCTAGCCCAGTTCCCAAACAATTAACCATTGGCAATCCCACTCAATTAATAACCCCCAGCACTTTCCTTTCTCCTCCCAAAGAGGCTACTGCCCCTGCCACTTCTTCCAGTTCTTCCAAGAAAAAATCATCTTCGAAGAAAGAAGAGAAGGACATTCTAAAAGCACTTCTCAAATCTCTCAATGACGATTCTGATTCAAATGTAAATTCTAATGCTTCTTCTGAAGCTACATTCAACCCCATATGAGAATTGTATGGGAATTCTAGCTTTCCCGGTGATAGTCCCAATAATTATTACCCCAGAATTGAAGATTTATAGTTCATTTGCCCTCCTCAGTGGCATCGATATTTATAGTTCATTTGCCCTCCTCAGTGGCACCAATAAACATCATTTGCCCTTCCGTGGCACCGTTTACAGATCATTTGCCCTCCTTAGTGGCACCGTTTACAGTTCATTTGCCCTCCGCGGCACCGTTCAGACCATTTGCCTTCCATGGCACCGTTTATAGTTCATGGACATTTGCCAGGTCATCATGGCACAGTTACACTACAGCTCCTGCCGACATTATAGTGCTTGCTACAGTGCCTACCGACACTATAGTATTTACTTTTACTGTTAAATTTTTTGATGTAATTTTATTTACCCGCTGGACTCTGTCTATAAAAGGACAAGTCCCCTTCATTGTAAGGCAAAAGCTTTCAGCCTAAACACCCGAAATCCCTTTGCAACCATCGTGCTGCTTTCTACTTGTAATCTTTTCTGCTTTTGTGTAACCTCACTACTTCCAATTTACGTTTGAATTTGTAAGTACTCTTATTAATCAAATCTTTTGATATCTTTCCATTATCTATTTGTTTTATTTCTCTCTTACCCTTTTATACGCTCCAATTTCGCGCTTACTTTGGAAAATCTTGCATCATGTTTATTTTAATTGCATATACCTCCTACATGGATGGTTCTACTGCTTTATTTTCAAGTAATTGCATTTATTTGGTTCTACTGCTTTATTTCCCTCCTTGGTTCAACGGTTTTAATAGGTTTTAATACCAAGGAAGGAGGGAAATAAAGCAATAGAACCAAATAAATGCAATTACTTGAAAATAAATGAAAATAAAGCAGTAGAACCATCCATGTAGGAGGTATATGCAATTAAAATAAACATGATGCAAGATTTTCCAAAGTAAGGGCGAAATTGGAGCGTATAAAAGGGTAAGAGAGAAATAAAACAAATAGATAATGGAAAGATATCAAAAGATTTGATTAATAAGAGTACTTACAAAACTAAAATAATCACAAGACCCTAAAAAAATTTAAAAAAATAAAAATAAAAAAAAAAAGTTCTCTTCACCATGTAAGTTAGAGCAGCATAGCGTTCCTCATTCAAGTACAATGGCTTCCCTCTATGCATGTCAATATCCTGTGAAATAATAATAATAAAAAGTGTAAACAACTAGAAGAAAAACTTGCAACAAAGCTAGCAGAAGGCTAGAAAACTTCGAACAAGTACTACGGTTTTCAATAGTTGTTAAGTGCCAAAATATTCATATTTTAGCCATTAACTTACATTTGTTAATTCCTTAATTTTGATCAATTTATGTCATTTTAGTTCTTTTCTGTGTTTTCTTTGTTTTTGTAGGCCCTTGGAAGAAAAGGAAGCAATCTAAAAAGTTTCAGGCTTAAAGAGTCATTTTGAGAAAAAATGAAGTCCCTGGTAGTGCGATCGATCGAAGTGGAGCTGCGATCGAGCACACTACAGGCGAAGACCACGAGCACAATGTGTGCGCTCGTGCGCACCAGAGGAAGCCTCAATCGCACGGAAGCACGAAGGATCGATCCCATACCTGCGATCAAGCGCACCCATGCGTGAGGAGCAAGCCAACCGCCAGCCTTGATATGGAAAGTGTGATTTTTAGGGTTTTGTAACTTTGTGCGAACTAGGGCTCAAACCCTACGATTTTTTTGGTTTTTAGAATATTCCTAAGGCTTATAAATAGACCCTTAAGCCTCTAGAATAGACACACAATTTCCAAGGAGAAGAATTGGAGCTCTTCAAGTTCAAGTTTCAGGTTTATTTTTTTCCTTTCTTTTTTGCTTTATTTTATGAAGATGTTTAACATCAAACTCATGTGTAACTAATTTACTTAGTAGGGCTAGATTGACGCCCCAATTATGTTTAGTTAATATTCAATATTGGCGCCTTTGTGATGATCATGTTATGATATTTAACTTGATTAATTCCTGCTTTCATAAATTCCTCATATGTGTTTCCTTGATCAACATATGCATGTGGTATGAACTAGTTTGTTAAATCAATTTGGATGACCGAGTCCTGGGTTTAATAAAAGTAACAAAAGAAATCCACACCGGATTCTTGGGTTAATCAACATGGGGAACCGGGAGTAGACATCCATGCCCTAGGCCTTATGTGTTTGTCGATTTCCACAAATTCATGCTTTCTTAAAGAACAACTTAGTAGACACCCATGCTAAATCCTTTAAAAAAGAAAGAAATTAGAGTAGATACCCATACCTAATTCGTTGCTTAGGAAAATCAATAGCTTAAGGAGTAGACACCCATACCCTTAGGTTGACAAGCATTGAGTATGCATAACATGATCAAAGCATTGACATATTGTTATATTATCTAAATATAATTAGTGGTGGATATCAAAGCCCTACCTTTTATTATTATCAAATCAAAATCAAGTTTTGTTTTGTTTTACTTAAGGAATTTATTTTAAGCAAAATTTAGCAATCCCCATGAGAATGATCTCATACTTGCATCATATACTACTATGTTGACCTTGTATACTTGCGGGTAAAACATACAATTATTTGCCTCTTAATTTAGGTAGATATTTGCACAACAAGTTTTTGGCGCCGTTGCCAGGCATTGCAGCAAATTTTGTTTAGAATTATTTTCCTTTAGTTTTGTTATTTTAATTTTTAACTTTTAATTTTGTTTTTATCAAAAATCAAAAATATTTTCCCTTTTTATTAATTTTTCTATTCTCTGTTTCATTTCAGTTTTGCGGCACCAGCATTCTATTACTGCGATCGAATGACAGCCGAGTGTGATCGAGCGCACTAACTTGCGATCGAGCGTAGTTCAAAGGAGCATCCAGACAAGCAGCACTGAAGCTGCTTTGACTGTAGAGGCAATTCAACTTATGCAAGGTCGTCGATCTCAAGATTCAACCATCCTTCCAATCAATCCCAAAATTGAGCGGACAATTCGACAAAGACCTAGAGACAAAGAAGATGAGGAAAGAATGGAAGATTTGCAAGAAAACCCACCAATAGTACCAAGACTACTAGAGGCGAATCCGCCACCGGTGCGAAGACCAATGAAACAGGCCTTCATCCCGACTAACCTCAACCAGCCACCATGTATAGCCTATCAATCGGATGTGGAAGGCAATTATTATATATCCCCAGAGATAATCAATGCACTGACTCACTTCAGGGGCACAGCTACTGAGGATCCTAACTTGCATCTTAAGGAGTTCTTTGACCTATGCAACCTTCAGCACATACAAGGCCTAACTCCGGAGAGACTCAAGTTAGTCCTCTTTCCTTTTTCTTTGAAAGATAGTGCTAAACTGTGGTATAATTCTTTGCCTGCAGATTCCATTCATACTTGGGAAGAATTAGCCACTAAGTTCCTAAAGAAGTTTTTCCCAGCTCAAAAGACAAGGCAGCTTAAAAGGGAAGTTCAAATGTTCCAACAGAGAGATGGAGATCTTTTCTTTGAGGCATGGGACCCTTCAATGCATTGCTTCTAAAGTGCCCACATCACAACATCCCTCAAGATGATCAGGTACAAATTTTTTATGAAGGGTTTGATGACACTAACAAAGATATGGTTGATTCAGCTTGTGGAGGTGCACTTATGGAAAAAAGCAGTGAGGAAGCCATGGAGCTCTTCGAAACACTAAGTGAGCACTCCCAACAATTATTCTCCAGAGGAAGGCGAGGAGTAAAAAGTAAAGGCATGTATGAAGTAAACCTAAATGGTGGATCTCCAAATTAGATGGCTGCTGTGGAAAGAAAGCTGGATATGATTGTCAAAGCCATGACTGCTCAGAACATCTCACCTATTCAACAAGACACACAAATCCAAGTATGTGCCATATGTTCTCAATTTGATCACACCACTGAGACTCGTCCTTTGTCTCCAGTTGCAGATCAAGAAGAGGTGAATTATGTGGGACAAAACAATTACCCTCCCAAGAACAATCCATACTCCAACACCTACAATCCAGGGTGGCGCAACCACCCCAATTTCTCATGGAGTAACAATCGGAATGCTCTAAATCCTCATGGGCAGTTGAGGGGTCCCCAACAAGCAGTCCAACTAGTTCAGGAGCCAAAGAAGAATGACCTGGAGAGTATTGTACACCAATTTATGATTGCACAACAACAAACCAATGCCAAGCATGACCAGTCCATTCAAAGGACTGAGCAAGCTATCCAAAGACTGGAAGTACAAATGGGGCAAATGACGAAGGAGCTAAGTGAAAGAAAGCAGGGTGAATTTCCATCCCAAATAATACCCAATCCAGGGGTCACCAGCAGCTGAAAGCAATCACAACCCTTAGAAATGGCAAGGTCATAGGAGCGGATGAGCCAGCACAAGCATCTCTAGATGAAGCCTCAACATCCAAGGTAAGTAAAATGGAGAAGGTGAATGCACCACCCTTTCCTCAAAGGTTAGTAAAGCCAAAAAAAAAAGACAAACAGCTTCTTGACATTTTTGAGACCTTGAGGAAAGTAGACATTAACATTCCTTTATTATATGCAATAAAACAAATTTCCTCATATGCTAATTTTTTAAAGGATTGTTGCACTCATAAAAGGAAATTCCAGGAGCATGAGACAATGGCTTTGACAGAGGAGGTAAGTGCGGTATTGTTAAGAAAACTACCACCAAAGCTAAAAGATCCAGGTAGTTTTACCATTCCTTGCAGGATAGGAGACCATCTTTTTGAGCATGCATTGCTGGATCTGGGAGCAAGGGTCACTTTGCTGCCAAACACTATATCTGAGACACTAGGTTTGGGGGAGTTTCAGCCAACCTCTATCATCTTGCAATTGGCAGACAGAAGCATCAAAAGATCCAGAGGTATACTTGAGGACGTCTTGGTAAAGGTAGGGGAATTTATTTTACCTGCTGATTTTATTGTATTGGATATGGAAGAATCTCCTATGCCATTGCCATTACCCATCATTTTAGGAAGACCCTTTATGAGAACTGCTGATACAAAAATTTGTGTGAAAAAGGGTATTGTAAGTATGAAGGTAAATGGTGAGAAGGTAGAATTTAGAATATTTGATGCATTAAAATTACCCCAAGATGATCTGGAATGCGTTAATGTTTGTATGCTTCATGGTGCTGTTGAGAAAGTATTTCAGGTCCATCACATTGAACCATTGGAGGCCACCCTCACCCATAGTTTCACAAGGCAAGACATTGAGCCGGAATCTGAAGATGTCACTAAGGACATCATTGAAACTGTGCACCTTCTTGAGGCCTCTCCAAAGCATTCAAGTAAGTACACTCGTCCCTTTGAGATCCTTGAGCCTACTAATACTACTCTTGTCCCTTCTATTGTCTAGGCTCCAAGATTGGAATTGAAGCAATTGCCAGAACACCTAACATATGCCTATTTAGGAGAAAACAAGACACTACCGGTCATAATTGCTGCAAATCTGAGTTGTGGGGAAGAAGAAAAGCTGTTAAGAGTTCTTAGAGAGCATAAAACTACTTTGGGATGGACCATTTCTGACATCAAGGGGATAAGTCCAACCAAGTGTATGCATCAGATATTCCTTGAAGACAAAGCAAAGCCAACCAGGGATGCACAGAGAAGACTCAACCCACACATGAAGGAGGTAGTCAATGCAGAGGTATTAAAACTGTTGGATGTGGGCATTATCTACCCCATCTCAGACATTAAATGGGTCAGTCCAATCCAAGTAGTTCCAAAAAAGAGTGGGATCACTGTGGTGAAGAATGAAGATGATGAGCTGATACCTACAAGAATAACCACTGGTTGGAGGGTATGCATTGATTACAGAAAACTGAACAAGGTAACAAGGAAAGACCATTTTTCCCTACCCTTCATTGATCAAATGTTAGAGAGGTTCGCTGGCCATAGCTACTACTACTTCTTGGATGGGTACAATGGCTACAATCAGATTGCTATAGCACCTGAGGACCAATAGAAGACCACCTTCACATGTCCTTTTGGCACATTTGCTTACAGAAGGATGTCATTTGGATTATGCAATGCACCAGCCACCTTCCAAAGATGCATGATGAGCATTTTCTCAGATATGGTGGAAAAATTCATTGAGGTATTTATGGATGATTTTAGTGTTTTTGGGTCTAGTTTCGATGAATGCCTCAACCATCTGAAAAGTGTTCTCAAGAGATGTGAAGAATGCAACCTAGTGCTCAATTGGGAGAAATGCCACTTCATAGTTCAACAAGGCATTGTGTTGGGTCATTCTATTTCAAGCAAGGGCATTGAGGTAGATAAGGCTAAGATTGACATCATCTCCAAACTTCCCCCGCCTCTGACAGTGAAGGGGGTGAGGAGTTTTCTTGGACATGCCGGGTTCTATAGAAGATTCATCAAGGATTTCTCCAAGATCTCTAGACCCCTTTGTGCATTGCTAGGGAAGGAGGCCATGTTTGAATGGACTAGATAATGCATGACTGCCTTCAACACAATGAAAAAGTTGCTCACATCTGCACCAATAATGATGGCACCTGATTGGAGTCTACCATTTGAGCTCATGTGTGATGCCAGTGACTTTGGCTTGGGAGCTATCTTGGGTCAAAGAATCAATAAGGTACCTCATGTCATTTATTATGCTTTTAAAACATTGAATGATGCTTAGCTAAATTATTCTACTACTGAGAAAGAATTATTAGCTGTCATATTTGCTTTGGAGAAGTTTAGATTGTACCTAATTGGTTCTAAGGTTATTGTATTCACTGATCATGTTGCTTTGAGATATTTGTTTGCTAAGAAATATGCAAAACCTAGATTGATCAGATGGGTATTATTACTGCAAGAGTTTGACCTTGAGATTAGAAACAAGAAGGGCAGTGAGAATGTGGTGGCAGATCACCTATCCAGACTACTTCATGAGGAAGAAGGGGATGAGCTTCCATTGAATGAAAATTTTCCAGATGAGCAGTTATTTGTAGTTGAGGTCCAACTTCCATGGTATGCAGATATTGTGAATTATATAACTGCCAAGGTTTTTCCTCTAGGTATGTCTAGTCAAGAAAGGAAAAGGTTGATGTCTATATCTAGACAACATCATTGGGATAACCCCTATCTGTTCAAATTCTACCCTGATCAAATCATTAGAAGGTGTGTCTCAGAAGATGAGCATTTGTGCATTTTACAGCATTGTCATCAGTTTGCTTGTGGAGGACACTTTGGGGCCAAGAGAACAGCTCTTAAGGTATTACAATCTGGTTTCTATTGGCCTCATGTGTTTAAAGATGCCTTCTTGTTTTGCAGCTCCTGTGATAGATGTCAGCGGACAAGTAACATCTTATCCAAAAATCAGATGCCATTGAAAAATATTCTAGTGGTAGAGCTCTTCGATGTATGGGGTATTGACTTCATGGGTCCATTTCCTAACTCATATGGTTATTTATATATTCTTGTGGGTGTGGATTATGTGTCTAAATGGGTCGAGGCTGTCCCCTCAAAGACTAATGATCACAAAGTGGTTGTGAAGTTTTTGCAGGACAACATCTTTGCTATAAGTTTGGGACGCCAAGGGCAATAATTAGTGATGCAGGTAGCCACTTCAACAACTATGCCTTTGCTTCTTTGATAAAGAAGTATGGCTTCACACATAAGGTTGGTACTCCATACCATCCCCAAACCAGTGGTCAAGTAGAGATTAGCAACAGAAAGATCAAAAGCATCCTTGAACGGACAGTGAATCCCAGCAGGAAGGATTGGTCTCTATGCTTGAATGATGCACTATGGGCCTATAGGACTGCGTACAAGACGCCTATTGGTATGTCTACAAATCGATTGGTCTTTGGGAAAGCATGTCATCTACCAATAGAGTTGGAGCACAAAGTGTTAAGTGCTAAAATATTCATATTTTTAGCCCTTAACTTACATGTTTTAATCCTTTGGTTTTAGTTAATTAGGTCATTTTAATTCCTTTTTGTGTTTTCCATACTTTTGTAGGCTTTTGGAAGAAAATGAAGTAAATCTATAAGATTTGGGCTCAAAGAGAGAAGATGGGAAAAATGGGAGCCCCTCACACTGCGATCGAGCGTAGTACCAGAGAAGAAACAGCATGAAGCAGGCCACGAGCGATCGAGCGCACAACAGGAGAGGCTCGATCGCAGACCTGCGATCGAGCGCACACGGGTTGCGATCGATCGCACCCATGCGCAGGAGACACATCAAAGTTGTGGCCATGATGCTAATATTTCCATATTAGGGTTTTCCAACTCCCAATTTTAATAGGTTTTGAAACCCTACGAAATTCCTAGGTTTACTAGTTTGTCAAGGATTTCTAAAGCCTATAAATAGCCTTAAGCCTCTAAAGTGGGTATGCTTTGTAAGGAGAAGAATTGGAGCTCTTCAAGTTCAAGTTTCGGGTTTATTCTTTTCCTTTTTCTTTTCTTTTATGAAGATGTTTAACATCAAATCTATGTGTAGCTAATTTAATTAGTAGGGCTAGATTGAAGCCCTAGTTATGTTTTGTTAATATTCAATATTAGCGCCTTTGTGATTATCTTGTTCTGATATCTAACTTGATTAATACCTAGTTTATGTGTGTGCCTGATCAACATGTGCATGTGGTATGGACTAGTTAGTTAAATCAATTTGGATGACCGAGTCCTTGGTTAACATAAGTAACAAAAGTAATCCACACCGGGTTCTTGGGTTAATCAACATGGGGAACCGGGAGTATACACCTATGCCCTAGGCCTCATGTGTTTGTCAATTTCCATAGAACATATGCTTTTTAAAGAACAACTTAGTATATACCATGCTAAATCCTTTAGGAAAGAAAAGAGTTGGAGCATACACTCATGCCTAACTCGTTGCTTAGGAAAATCTATAGCTTAAGGAGTATACACCCATGCCCTTAGGTTGACAAACATTAGATAAATATAACTTGATCAAAACATTGGCATATTGATATATTAGCTTAATATAATTAGTGGTGGATATCAAAGCCCTACCTTTTTATCATTATCAATTTAAATCCAATCTCTTGTTTTATTTTACTTTGGGAATTGATTTTAAAACAAGATTCAACAGTCCTCGTGGGAATGACTCCATATTTGCACACTATACTACTATGTTGACCTCGTGCACTTGCGGGTAAAACATCCAGTGATTTGCCTATTAATTTAGGTAGGTAATTGTGAACAACACAAAGCGTATTGGGCCATCAAAAAGTTTAACTTTGATATGAAACAAACTGGTGACAAGAGGAAGTTCCAACTAAATGAACTGGAGGAATTGAGGCATGATGCATATGAGAACGCCAAGCTCTACCAGGAAAGAACCAAAGCATACCATGACCAGCAATTGGTCAGGAAGGAGTTTCATATAGGACAGAAGGTATTGATCTATAATTCAAGATTGAAACTGTTCCCTAGTAAGCTTAAGTCAAGATGGTCTGGACCTTGCATTATTACACAAGTATTTCCTCATGGAGCTTTGGAGGTTCACAACCCACAGAGTGAAGCCATATATTGAAATGAACCTTGCACCAAGAGATCAAGATTTGGCATCACAAGATTTGGCACTCCAGTCTGTCCAATATGCAGCACCACCAAGAGCATTTGAGCCACAATCAGTGGAGTTCAAGTGTATCTCTCCAAACTAGTAGCACTGAAGCTACTAGTAGAAGCGTTTGAGCAGTCCAGAAGCTCGAGCGTATCTACTCAAATCAGTAGTACTGAGGCCATTGCATGCGGTACAAATTTCTTTCCCTGGTTTTCACTTCCACATAGAGTGTAACAAGACTGGGTCCAAATCCTCAAAAATTACTCGGATCAAATCCTGTGCGATCACCCACGTCTGCTCCGAAGGCATCTTCCTCTAAGCTAGTTAAACCGTGCGATTATTCGTAGTGGAGGGGAAAAAACATAAAATAAAGGGGTAAGTCTCCTTTATTTTAAGAATTTTTATTAAAAATTCTTTTTTAATTTATACATTATTTTTATTAAAATTGATTGCTTTTCTATTAGCTTTCTTTCTTTATTTTTCTTCCATACATTTTTCGTAAATGTAAACTGGTGTTATCATTTGGATTGCAAGTGCTCCTTAATTTTTTTGCTTTTCAGTTAGTTGATAATTACTATTTCAAATAGTTAACATTTAATTAGATAAAATGCATTCCATCATTGTGTAATTTGTTGAAGCGTTAGTTTTGTTTTATCACATGTTGAAGGTGTTTTATTTTGAACAAACACAAAGTTGAGTTCCAAGAAATCCTAGGAACTGTCATATTCAAGCAGACCTGCATCAATTCACATAAAAATGGAATGCTTAATTTTTGTTTTTGTTCCAATACTGAAATTTGACATAATAGTACCATAACTAAAACTTTTCATGTCATACCCCGCAAATTATGTGCTAATGTGCTTGTGTAAGATTAGATCAAACATGTGAATTCTTAATTGCCAAAAGCAAGTAACCAAACTGAAAAATCCTATCATCAGATCATGTGTTCAAAGTTTTAAGTTCACCAATGAGAATCAAATCACAATTTTTAAGATCAACCAAAATTTTAAGACAACGTGAACATGCATATTTTTTTTCTTTTTTTTTAAAAAATGGGATAAAGTGAGTGTAAAGTGTCTCCCATGCCCCCAAACTTAAATTACACATTGTCTCCAATGTGTGTATAACATGGAAAGAATTTACCCGGGAGATGGACGAACTGTTTGGAATAGTATGACTCATAGCACACCCCCAAACTTGAATTGAAGTACACTTGTCCCTGCAAAACAAAATACTAAATAACAACGGAAAACAAAAAAGAACTACAAATAAAAATAAATAAACAAGGAAATAAAAACGATATGTTTTGGGGTGCCTCCCATAAGCGCTAAGTTTAACGTCTTCAGCCAAAAGTGGCACTTTAAACTTGAAGCACCAATCTTTCCTTCTCTTGCACCAAAGGGAATGAATCTTTTCTGTTGCAAGGTGATTCCAAATGTCTATAGATCGGGGCAGACCACTCTGAGTTTTCTCAAATAGTTTCTCATTCGGTGGGGAATCATGAACTGGAATAAAGTGAGATGAAAACTTAGGGAGCTTTTCTATTTTGATGTCCTCAATTTGCTCATGTGGTAGCTCTAACAGACTTCTCTCCTGGCTTCGTGGTATAAGAGCTAATGTTGAAGAAATCTCAGTGCTCTTTTCTTTTTCCTGATGTGGCTCCTGTGGAACTTTGGTTTGCTCCTCCTTCCCCTCTTCCACTTGATTTTCTACCACTTCTTCACTCCTCAATGTGACAGCTTGCTCATGATAGTAGGTGTACTTTTCCTCCATGTATAATCCATTAGGATTTGCCATCAACTAACATTGACACTTTTCTTCTTTGAGGATATCTAATATTTGCTTGAGATGAGCCTTCATCCTTTCAAATGATTGCATGTGAGAGTTCTCCATCCTTTCAAATGATTTCATGCTTTCGTCCATCACATCTAGCAACTCTTTAGAAACCTCAGGAGGAGGTGGTTCCTCTTGGTATTGTTGATAGGAATGATCATATATGGTTGATGGTTCCTCTTTATGAGCTACAATATTGAAAACAGATTGCCGCAGACTAGGACTAAGACATGAATATGATTGACCATAGAACTGTGGAGATGGCTCCTCTTCTTGCTGGCAAATACTCTCGTCCTCCATATAATGTCCATGAAGAGTGGTAACTGACTAACTTTGGGGCTCTTTCTTTTTGAGAAAATATATTCCTTGTGTACAGTGGGCCTCTGTCCTTTTAACTGATTTCAAATGAGAGTTCTTCATCTCCTCAATTGCTAAACTGATCATAGTTAATGTATTTTCAGAAAACTCAAGAGCAGGTGGTTCAACTTGATATTGCTGTTGTGGAGCTGATTGAGAGGAATATGCATGATCATAGAATTGCTGATATGAGTGATGTTGCAGTCCATGAGATTGTGGAGCATGAATTCTGGGAGCTTGAACTTGCCATGAGAGATTGGATTGTTAGCTCCATGATGGGTTGCAGGAATCAAAATAGCAGTCGTACCCCGGTCTAGAGAACGATGTGTTCATGTGCCTATAAAATTTGTTAGAAGTTTATCTCATTGTAGGACATTCTCTAACATGGTGATAAGGGTCATGGCAACATGAACATGGTCTACAGGGTGTCAAAATGCCGCTCCACATGTGTCAAAACAAAAATAACAAAAGGTTATGTTGTGCCAAATACTACCTAAATTAATAGATAATATTTAGTACGTTTTACTCGCAAGTGCACAAGATCAAACGATAGTATAGTGCAGCAAGTACGAGATCAATCCCACGAGGATTGTTGATTTTGTTTTAGAATTAATTAAAATATCAAAATTGTCATGAGATGGATATTAATACTAAGGAAAAGAAATAAAGATAAAGATAAAGATAAAGGTAAATGTAGGGCTTTGATATCCACCACTAATTATACTTAGATAATATAACAATATGCCAATGATCCAATCATATTATGAATACTCAATGTTTGCCAACCTAAGGGCATGGATGTATACTCCTTAAGCTATAGATTTCCCTAAGCAACGAGTCAGGCATGGGTGTATACTCTAACTCTTTTCTTTCTTAAACGATTTAGCATGAGTGTATACTAAGTGGTTCTTTAAGAAAGCATAAATCTATGAAAATCGACAAACACACGGAACCTAAGGAATGGGTGTATACTCCTGGTTTTCCATGTTGATTAACCCAAGAACCTGATGTGAATTTCTTTTGTTACTCTTATTAAATTTAGAACTCGGTCATCCAAATTGATTTAATTAACTAGTCCATAGCACATGCATATAATGGCCAATCACATACATATGAGGAATTCAAGAAAATATGAATTAATCAAGTTAAGCAACACAATATGATTATCACAAAGGTGCCAATATTGAAATATTAAATAAACATGATTAGGGCTTGAATCTAGCCCTCCTTAAGACTTAGTTACATATAATTAAAATAAAACGAAAAAGAAAAGGTAATGAAAGAACCGAAAACCGCTCCTAGAAGTAGCCTCCAATTCCTCTCCCCAAAGTTGTCTCCTTGAAATTGTGTATTGAATTGTGATGCTTAGAGGTCATTTATAGGGCTTAGGAGAGTCCTAGAAGCTCTAGTAATCCCAGGAAATTCGGAGATTTAAGTCCTAGTCCAATTAGGATAAAGAAAACCTAAGTCCAAATCGGAATAGGATTCGTCCAAAATTGTGTTCCTATCTTGCGGGGTAATTTTGGCATAGCGAAACTCAAAATTAGGAAAATGCTATTTCACAATGATTTGTATCATTTTCAGTTATCTTTCCAATGCTGCTTGAATAACCTCAATCGAATATTTGAGCTAAAAGTTGTGGTCAAAATACCGAGACATGTGCATAATCCAAATTTGAATCTAATCCGATTTTGACTCCAATTTGAGAAATTTTGATTTAATCCTTTCCTTTATTTGATTAAACTTAACCAAATCTTCTAAGTCTTCCCAATTTGCCCTTTAATCTTGGAACTTTTCCGGAAACACTTTCTTTTCTTCCATGACCTATAAAACAAAGAAAATACAAAAAGGAATTAAAATAGCACAAACTAACAAAGCTAAGGAATTAACAAATATAAATTAAGGGCTAAAATATGAATATTTTGGCACTTATCACACTCTTAAACTTGCATATTCCTAGTCCCTTAGCAATACAAAACTAAAAACAAAATGAAAAATAGAAAACAAAAAGATAAATCCATCTTTTGTGGGATGTACGATTGCATTTAGCATATGCAACAAGCCTTTTAAACCCCTAGGAATTCCCTAGAGGACGAGTGAAGTCTCGTGGGGGTTTTTCAGAAATATTACTTACAAACATCATGCAAGAGTTCATGTTATCCAAAAATTAAGGTATCACTCAAAACCATGTTTCTCATTCATTAGCAAGCTTAAAAAGATAAACTCCATCTTCACAATAAATTGGAATTTTAAAATTTAATCACTTACAAAAGACATGCTAAGGCATCACAAGTTCGAAACAGTGTAAAATGAACTAGCACATAAATATGAAGCTTCCAATTATTTCCAATGTGCAATGTCTCAATATCTCAAAGTTCACTAAAATCCCTATTAGAATGAACAACAATGCATATTTTTCTTTCTTTTTTTCTTTTTCTTTTTTCTTTTTCTTCTTCGTCAGGTTGTGCAACGTTTGGTTCCCTTAAGTTTTCTAATTGACCCATGTAATGAGTGTTAAGTCAATGACTCCCAAACCAGATGGTTTTAGGGCATTAGGTGTAGAGACACCCCAAGGACCTACTAACTCGAGTCAAAAAGGCTACGAAACCAAACTAACCTTGACATTAACTAAATCAAAATTTTTCACCTTTTGACTTGAACACTTAATGCTTTGAGACAAGAAGTCCAGTTACTCAGTGAAAAGCTTATTAATGATCATATATATATATATATATATATCACATATATATATGCCAAAATATCCATCTAATAAATCATCCAGTTTCACCCTAGAAATAAAAACACACACATCAGACTTTCATGTCATACCTCACAAATTATGTGCTAATGTGTTTGTGTAAAATCAGATCAAACATGTAAATTCTCAACTGTCCTAAGCAAGTAACCAAACTGAAAAACTCAATTATTTGATCATGTGTTCAAAATTTTAAGCTCACCAATGAAATCAAATCACAATTTTTAAGATCAACCAAAATTTTAAGACAACATGAACATGCATATATTTTTTTCTTTTCACATTTTTTTTTCACAAAATAAAAATAACATAAAAACTGGGACAAAGTGTGTGTAAAGTGTCTCCCATACCCCCAAACGTAAATTACGCATTGTCCCCAATGTGTCTATAACATGGAAAGAATTTACCCGGGAGATGGATGAACTGTTTGGAATAGTATGGCTCATAGCACACCCCCAAACTTTGAATTGAAGCACACTTGTCCCTGCAAAACACTAAAGTAACAAAGGAAAACAGAAACAAAATAAAATAAAGCAAACACAACAAAATAAAATAAAATAAAAATAAAATAAAATAAACAAACAAAAATAACAAGGATATGCTGTGGGTGCCTCCCATGAGCACTAAGTTTAACGTCTTCAACCAGACTGTGGCACTTTAAACTTATAGCACCAATCTTTTCTTCTCTTGCTCCAAATGGAATGAATCTTTCTATTGCAAGGTGATTCCAAATGTCTATAGATCGGGGAGGACCACTTCGAGTTTTCTCCAACAGTTTCTTATCCGGGAGGAAATCATGAACTGGATAATACTCAGGGAATTCATCTATCTTGATGTCCTCAATTTGCTCATCACATAGCCCCAACAGACTTCTCTCTTGGATTCTTAATAATTCAGGAATAGGAGCTGATGTTGAAGAAGTCTCAGTGCTCGCTTCCTTTTCCCGATGTAGCTCCTCTAGAACCTTAGTTTGCTCATCTTCTTCTTCCACCTCGTTGTTCTTAGGAATGGAATCCAATAAGGCCTTAGATTGCTCATGTATAATGTCAAGATCCAGATCAAATTCATATTGAGCAAAGTGCTCTTCCAATGGATCCACTTCTCATCTTGCTTGAGGAACTTGTCACAATCCAAGTCAAACTCAAATTGATCAAAATGCTCATTCAATGGATCCTCAAGACTTGGCTCATTAGAACTCTCAGCATACTCAAGTAGATTGTCCAGGTCTAGGTCACCTCCAATTTGATCAAAAAGCTCTCCCATTGGATCCTCAAGACTTGGCTCACAAAAACTCTCCTCAACAGTTTCTTCTAAACTAGCATGTGCTTCTTCTAACGCATAATTCTTCGGAGGAGGTGTCTCTTCTTGGTATTGTTGAGGTGGAGAGGAATATAAATAGTCATATATGGGAGATGGTTCCTCTTCATGAGCTATTATCTTGAAAATGGATTGCCTCAGACTGGGACTAAGACATGAATATGATTGACCAAAGAACTGTGGAGATGGCTCCTCTTCATGAAGTTGTGGTGCTTGAATTCCAGGAGCTTGAGCTTGCCACGAAAGATTAGACTGTTGGCTCCATGACGGGTTATAGGAATCAAAATAGCGGTTGGTCCCCGGTCTAGAGAACAATGTGTTCTTATGCCTAAAAATTTTGTTAGAAATTTGTCTTATTATAAGACATTCTCTAACATGGTGATAAGGGTCATGTCATAAAGAACATGGTCCATGGGGTGTCGGAATGCCTCCCCACATGTGTGAAAATAAAATAGCAAAAAGTTAAAATTAAAAGGAAAAATAAAAAACAAAATTTAAAAAGAAAACTTACTAATATGCAGACTCAAATGACCCTGCATGAAATAAAAGAAAAAAAAAATCAGATCTATAATTAGTGCAGTAACTGTGCTACTCTTTGGATGTGCGATCGATCGCATCGTGAGGTGCGCTCGATCGCAGTGGTGCACTAGATCACCCTGGTTGGGCACTCGAGCGCACCTCCAGAGGCAGAACAGGAACTGCAGAAAAAACTAGAAAAACAGAAAAATTTAAAACAAAAATAAATTAAAGGAAAAAAAAAATTCCAAACAAAATCAAACAATCCCCGACAATGACGTCAAAAACTTGTTGTGCCAAATACTACCTAAAGTAATAGATAATATTTAGTACGTTTTACTCACAAGTGCACAAGATCAAACGATAGTATAGTGCAGCAAGTACAAGATCGATCTCACGAGGATTGTTGATTTTGTTTTAGAATTAATTAAAATATCAAAATTGTCACGAGATTGATATTAATACTAAGGAAAAGAAATAAAGATAAAGATAAAGATAAAGATAAAGATAAAGATAAAGGTAAATGTAGGGCTTTGATATCCACCACTAATTATACTTAGATAATATAACAATATGCCAATGATCCAATCATATTATGAATACTCAATGTTTGCCACCCTAAAGGCATGGCTGTATACTCCTTAAGCTATAGATTTTCCTAAGCAACGAGTTAGGCATGGGGGTATACTCTAACTCTTTTCTTTCTTAAAGAATTTAACATGGGTATATACTAAGTTGTTCTTTAAGAAAGTATAAATCTATGAAAATCGACAAACACACAGAACCTAGGGCATGGGTGTATACTCCCGGTTTTCAATGTTGATTAACCCAAGAACCCGGTGTGGATTTCTTTTGTTACACTTATTAAACCCAGGAATCGATCATCCAAATTGATTTAATCAATTAATCCATACCACATGCATATAATGGCCAATCACATACATATGAGGAATTCAATAAAACAGGTATTAATCAAATTAAGCAATACAAGATGATTATCACAAAGGTGCCAGTATTGAAATATTAAATAAACATAATTAGGGCTTCAATCTAGCTCTTCTTAAGAGTTAGTTACACATAATTAAAATAAAACTAAAAAGAAAAGGTAAAGAAAGAACCGAAAACCGCTCCTAGAAGTAGCCTCCAATTCCTCTCCCCAAAGTTGTCTCCTTGAAATTGTGTATTGAATTGTGAGGCTTATAGGTCTATTTATAAGGCCTAGGAGAGTCCTAAAAGCCCTAGTAATCCTAGGAAATTCGGAGATTTAAGTCCTAGTCCAATTAGGAAAATGAAAACCTAAGTCCAAATCGGAATAGGATTCGTACAGAATTGCGTTCCTATCTTTCAAGGTGATTTTGGCATAGCGAAACTCCGAGTTAGGAAAATTCTATTTCACAATGATTTGTATTATTTTCAGTTAGCTTTTCAATGCCGCATGAATCACCTCAATCGAATATTTTAGCTGAAAGTTATGGTCAAAATACCGAGACATGTTCTGAATCCAAATTTGAATCCAATCCGATTTTGACTCCAATTTGAGAAATTCCGATTTAATCATTTCCTTTATTTGATTAGACTTAACGAATTCTTCTAGGTCTTCCCAATTTGCCCTTTAAGCTTGGAACTTTTCCGGGAACGCTTTCTTTTCTTCCATGACCTATGAAACAAAGAAAATACAAAAATGAATTAAAATAGCACAAACTAACAAAACTAAGGAATTAACAAACATAAATTAAGGGCTAAAATATGAATATTTTGCCACTTATTAGGTTAAAATAAAAAGGGAAAAAAAATTAAAATTAAAACTCACGAAGATGCAGACTCAACTAACCCTGCATGAAAAGAAAAGAAAAGAAAAATCAAATCGATAATTAGTACAATAACTGTGCTGCTGTCCGGATGTACGATTGATCGCACCTTGAGGTGCGCTTGATCGTACTGGTGTGCTCGACCGCCCTGGTTGGGCGCTCGAGCGCACCTCCAGAAGCAGAACAAGAACTGTGGAAAAAACTAAAAAATTTAAAACAAAAATAAATTAAAAGAAAAAAAAATTCTAAACAAAATCAAACAATCCCTGGCAACGGCGCCAAAAACTTGTTGTGCCAAATACTATCTAAATTAATAGATAATATTTAGTACGTTTTACTTGTAAGTGCATAAGATCAAACGATAGTATAGTGCAATAAGTACGAGATCGATCCCACGAGAATTGTTGATTTTATTTAGAATTGTAGGGCTTTGATTTCCACATTAATTATGCTCAAATAATATAACAATATGCCAATGATCCAATCATACTATGCATACCTAATGTTTGCCAACCTAAGGGCATGGGTGTATACTCCTTAAGCTATTGATTTTCCTAAGCAACGAGTTAGGCATGAGTGCATACTCTAACTCTTTTCTTTCTCAATGGATTTAGCATGGGTGTATACTAAGTTGTTCTTTAAGAAAGCATAAATCTATGGAAATCAACAAGCACACGGAACCTAGGGCATGGGTATATACTCTCGGTTTTCCATGCTGATTAACCCAAGAATCCGGTGTGGATTTCTTTTGTTACTTTTATTAAACCCAAGACTCGGTCATCCAAATTAATTTAATTAACTAATCCATACCACATGCATATAATGGCCAATCACACACATATGAGGAATTCAAGAAAACAGACATTAATCAAGTTAAGCAACATAATATGATTTTCACAAAAGTGCCAATATTGAAATACTAAATAAATATAATTAGGGCTTCAATCTAGCCCTCCTTAAGAGTTAGTTATATATAATTAAAATAAAACTAAAAAGAAAAGGGAAAGAAAGAACCGAAAACCGCTCATAGAAGTAGCCTCCAATCCTCTCCCCAACGTTGTGTCTATTCCAACATGATTATTCTCAAGGTTTAGATGTCTATTTATAGGGTTTTAGAAGTCCTTATTACACTAGTAAACCTAGAAAATTCGTAGGGTTTAGTCCTATTACAAGTGGAACTTGGAATACCCTAATATGGAAGGAAAGGGCATTCTGGCCGCAGCTCTTTGTTCTCCAGCGCACGGGTGCGATCGATCGCAGCCTGTGTGCGCTCGATCGCAGTGCGCTCGATCACAGACCGTGTGAGCTCGATCACAGACCATGTGCGCTCGATCACAGGTTTCTTGCGATCGATCGCACTACCAGAGACTTTAACTTTTCCCAAATTTGCTCTTTAAGCTCAATACTTCCAGGTTTTCTTCCTTTTCTTCCAAAGGCCTTCAAAGACACAGAAAACACAGAAAAGGAATAAAATGGCATAAACTAACAACGCTAAAGAATTAACACATATAAGTTTAAGGGCTAAAATGTGAATATTTTGGCACTTAACAAACCGCAGTTCTGTGGTCAGATAGCTGCCATGCAAAAGACATTAAATATAATTGTAAACTCCATGACTACTCAGAACATCTCTCCCATTCAGCCAGCCACCCAACTCCAGGTACGTGCCATATGTTCTCATTCTGATCATTCTACTAAAACTTGTCCTTTGTATTCATTTGCAAATCAGGAGCAAAAGTCAAAGCTGAATAGACTAGAAAGTATGGTACACACCCTAGTGACTTCGCAACAGCAACTTATGACTGATCAAAAACAAATCAATACAAGGGCCAATCAAGCGTTTCAAAGAACCAATCAAGCCATTCAAAGACTGGAAGTACAAATGGGAAAATTGGCCAGGGAGCTGAGTGCATCTCCCATCAATTGGCGTCAACAATACCAAAAAGAAGAGTGTCAAAGTCAATTGATGGAAAATTCCAATGGACAATACATGGAGAGAGAGTGCACCTACTATCATGCGCAAGCTGTCATAGTGAGGAGTGAAGAGGTGGTTGAAAAGCAAGTGAAAGAGGGGAAGGAGGAGCAAACCAAAGTTCCACATGAGCCACATCAGGTAAAAGAAGAGAGCAATGAGATTTCATCAACATTTGCTCTTATTCCTGAAACACCAAAAGGCCAGGAGAGAAGTCTATTAGAGCGACCACATGAACAAATTGAGGACATCAAGATAGATAAGCTCCCTCAGTTTTCTTCCTACTTTATTCCAGTTCATGATTCCCCACTAGATGAGAAACTGTTTGAGAAAACTCAAAGTGGTCATCCCCAATCTATAGACATTCGGAAGCATCTTGCAATAGGAAAGACTCATTCCCTTTGGTGCAAGCGAAGAAAAGACTGGTGCTTCAAGTTTAAAGTGCCACAATCAAGCTGAAGACGTTAAACTTAGCACTGATGGGAGGCACCCCATAGTTTATCCTATTATTTTTTTTATTTGTTTTTCAATTTACTTTTATGTTTGTCTTTAGTTTTATTTTTGTTTCCTTTTTATTTGTTTTAGTGCTTTATTTTGCATGGACAAGTGTGCTTCAGTTCAAGTTTGGGGGTGTGCTATGAGCCATGCTATTCCAGACAATTTCGTCCATATCTCGAGTAAATTCTTTCCATATTATACACATTGCAGACAATGTGCAATTTAAGTTTGGGGGTATGGGAGACACTTTACACACACTTTGTCCAAGTTTTATTTTATTTTTTGTGAAAAGAAACAAAAAATTGTGAAAAGAAAAAAAAAATTTCCCAGTTTTATTTTATTTTTTGTGAAAAGAAAAGAAAAATTGTGAAAAGAAAAAAAAAAATCCTAGTTTTATTTTTGTTTGTGAAAATAAAAAAAGAAAAAAAAATATGCATGTTCATGTTTGTCTTAAAATTTTAGTTGATCTAAAAAAATTGTGATTTGATTTCATTGGCGAGCTTAAAATTTTGAACACATGATCTGATAATTGAGTTTTTCAGTTTGGTTACTTACTTTTGGCAATTAAGAATTCACATGTTTGATCTAATCTTACACAAGCACATTAGCACATAATTTGTGGGGTATGACATGAAAAGTTTTAGTTATGGTACTATTATGTCAAATTTCAGTATTGGAACAAAAACAAAAATTAAGCATTCCATTTTTATGTGAATTGATGCAGGTCTGCTTGAATATGACAGTTCCTGGGATTTCTTGGAACTCAACTTTGTGTTTGTTCAAAATAAAACACCTTCAACATGTGATAAAACAAAACCGACGCTTCAACAAAATACACAATGATGGAATGCATTTTATCTAATTAAATGTTAACTATTTGAAATAGTAATTATCAACTAACTGAAAAGCAAAAAAACTAAGGAGCACTTGCAATCCAAATGATAACACCAGTTTACATTTACGAAAAATGTATGGAAGAAAAATAAAGAAAGAAAGCTAACAGAAAAGTAATCAATTTTAATAAAAATAATGTATAAATTAGAAAGAATTTTTAATAAAAATTCTTAAAATAAAGGACTTACCCCTTTATTTTATGTTTTTTCCCCTCCATTACGAATAATCGCACGGTTTAACTAGCTTAGAGGAAGATGCCTTAGGAGCAGACGTGGGTGATCGCACAGGATTTGATCCGAATAATTTTTGAGGATTTGGACCCAGTCTTGTTACGCTCTATGTGGCTGGATGGAGGAACCACCCGAGTAGACATGGCATAAATCTGTGGAAATTGACAAACACATGAGGCCTAAGGCATGGGTGTCTACTCCCGGTTTTCCATGTTGATTAACCCAAGAACCTGGTGTGGATATCTTTTGTTACTCTTATTAAACGCAAGACTCGATCATCCAAATTGATTTAATTAATTAGTTCATACCACATGCATATGTTGGCCAGTACCCGTTGTTGATGAAACTCCTCGATTGCGAGTTGTGATGATGATTGTACTTCCTGGAGCCCCTACTAGGAAAGGAGCACGTAAAATAGTCTAGTCATGATATTTCTCATTCCAAAGATCATCTAGAACGACTAGAAACTTCTTGCCTTTTAGATTCTCTTGGAGTTTGACTTGCAACCAATTTCAATCCTTGCCATCACAGTACTTCTTAGAGGTTAGAGATTGTAAAATTGTTTTTGTGACTCTGTCAACATCAAAATCTTTAGAAACACAAGCCCATACTTTTGCATCAAATTTTTTTTGCACTACTTCTTCATCATTGAATAAAAACTGGGCAAGAGTTGTCTTTCCTAAACCCCCCATACCAAGTATAGGAATCACAAAGAGTTGAGCATCCCTACATTTCTCGAATATTCCTCGGTTGTAAATATTCTATCAATCGTGGTCATTGATTTTTATACCTCGGTTTTAATTCAATGCAATCTTGACCGTTGATCATTTCTTGAATTCCAAATTAAATCTTGGTCGTTGATCAAATCAGTTGATTCACCAAAAAAACAAACAAACAAAGATGAACAAAGAAGAGATGATCGCCATCTCTTCTTTCTTTTTTCTATTGGTATTTTTAAAGATGAACAAAAATATATATTAAAGGAGTTGATGCTCTGTATGGTTGCTGAGAAATAGGTCAGGAAAGAAAATATCAAGATTTTGAACTTAGATCATTGCACGACCTAAGAAATCAAACGCCTACTTGACTGGTTCTCGGTGATTTTTTTTTTTTAATTGTTCTGATCATTGTTGAGAACTCCAAAAAAATAAAAAAAAAATAAAAAATCAAAATTTTGTTTACTTGAATACCTTATAAATCTATAAATAAAGTATTGTATACAATCAAAGATATCAAGGAAAGATGTAGCCAAAAATATGATTTAATGTGTAGACGTAGGTCATGGGCAGAACCATCTTAATTTTCTAAGTCTCTCTTCCCTAAATTATGAGTTCTAATACTATGTACTCTTTTATATAGTTGGATAGAAATCACCTTGCAAATGATTTTAGGGAATACACTGTGGATTCATGCCTGTAATTAAAACCAAGATTACATCACATGCATACATAGTGGCGAAGTCAGGATTTTGATTCAGAGGGGTCTAAGATTTTTTTTTTTTTTTAATGAATACAAAAAAATTAAAGTTGAACAAAAATTAATTACAAATATTAAAAATATAACTAACGAAATAAATAAATAATTCAACAAAATTTTATTATTTAAAAGGTATAAATGTAACATAGAAGTGTTCCTTATTAAATTGTCCTCGACGAGTCTTCATGATTTGTTTATGGTTTAACAAAGCTTCAGTTCTTTGTCAAGCTTGGTTATGTGCATTACTGTGAGCCCCTACATGATAGTTTAACTTTTCTTTCTTTTTTCAATTTTTAAATCATTCAATACCAAACAAGTCTCCTTTGCTTGATTTTCAATGTTTGGCTTGCAAAGATAATAAAATAAGCAATACGCATCATATGTTGAAATGTTGTATTCCAACCAATCAACATGTTATTTGAACCATGCCGGATTAAAACGACGCCATATTTTTCCAAATTGTGTTTTTGGAAAATCATGGTTAACAGGTTGACAAGGTCGTTTTTGTAGACATGTTCTTCGGATTTGATCTCTATCACTATGATGGTAACCAGATTTTTTTTTCTTAAGCGATGATTTAGTAGCAGATTTGCTAAATTGATCTCAACACGAGCTCATTTAGAATCTGATTGGAACTCAATAGAATTAGGGGAAACTTCACTTTAGACCCATGAACTACCGCGCGTTTTGAAAAAAAACTTCTTTAAATTAAAAAATTCTCAATTTGAACACATTAACTTTCAATTGCAGTCAATTTGAACTCCTCTATCAAATTCAGCTATTAAACTCTAACATAAGTGGTTGAAAAAACTAAAATACCCATCATTTTCTCCTTTTAAAAAAAAAAAAAAAAAAAAAGGGCAAGAACCACGGCTGGGTCAACAGTCGTGGGTCACGGCCAAACCCACGACGATTCTTTGGCCGTGACTCGCCCTGGGTCACTAGGTGACCCACGCTTGGGTCACAAGACCCAGTGTGGATCCTTCATCCTTTTTAAAAAATTGAAATTTTTTTAAAAGTCAATGGCATAAAAGTCTTTTTTTTTTTTTAACGTTTAAAATCTGACAGAGGGTTTAAATTGACTGCAATTAAAAGTTCATGAGTTCAAATTTAGAGTTTTTGAATTTTCAGGGGGTTTTTCAAAACGAGCAGTAGTTCATGGGTCTAAAGAAGTTTCCCCATATAATTATTATGGTTCTCCATAATCTCAGTAACTACAATTAACTGTTTTATATAATTAAAATATCTAAGAAAAACAATATATATTTATAAATAATTAATTTTAAAAAGTATAAATATAAAAGCTTAATTAATGTAAATGTTTGATTGCATACCTATTGTTGTGCCAAATACCCACCTAAATTAATAGGCTAATAATTGGTACGTTTTACTCACAAGTGCACAAGATCAAACGATAGTATAGTGCAACAAATACGAGATCGATCCCACGAGGATTGTTGATTTTGTTTTGAATTAATAAAAATATCAACTTGTCACTAAATTGATATTGTGAAAAAGAAATAAAAAGATATAAAAATAAATGAAAAGCTAAAGGTAGGGCTTTGATATCCACCACTAATCATACTTAGATAATATAACAATATGCCAATGATCCAATCATATTATGAATACTTAATGTTTGCCAACCTAAGGGTATGAGTGTCTACTCCTTAAACTATTGATTTCCCTAAGCAACAAATTAGGTATAGGTGTCTACTCTAATTATTTTCTTTCTTAAAGGATTTAGCATGAGCGTCTACTAAGTTGTTCTTTAAGAAAGCATAAATTTGTGGAAATCGACAAACACATGAGGCCTAGGGCCTAGGTGTCTACTCCCGGTTCCCCATGTTGATTAACCCAAGAACCCGGTATGGATTTCTTTTATTACTCTTATTAAACCCAAAACTCGATCATCAAAATTGATTTAATTAACTAGTCCATACCACATGCATATAATGGCCAATCACATACATATGAGGAATTCAAGAAAATAGGAATTAATCAAGTTAAGCAACACAATATGATTATCATAAAAGCGCCAATATTGAAATATTAAATAAGCATAATTAGGGTTTCAATCTAGTCCTCCTAAAGAGTTAGTTACACATAATGAAAATAAAACTAAAAAGAAAAGGGAAAGAAAGAACTGAAAGATAGCCTCCAATTCTTCTCCCCAAAGTTGTGTCTGTTCCAGGATTATTATTCTCAAGGTTTAGAGGTCTATTTATAGGGCTTTAGAAGTTCTTATTACATTAGTAAACCTAGAAAAATCGTAGGGTTTTAGTCCTATTACAAGTGGGACTTGAAAAACCCTAATATGGAAGGAAAGGGAGTCTGGCTGCAATTGATGTGCCACCAGCGCACGGGTGCGCTCGATCGCAGGATTGCAATTGATCCTATGTGTGAGGCGCTCGATCGCAGATGCTGCATAGCTGCTTCTCTTCTCTAGTAGTGCGCTCGATCACAGGTTCCCTGGGCTCGATCACACTATCAAGGACTCTAATTTTTCCCAATTTCTCTCTTTGAGCCCAAATCTTCCAGATTTACTTCCTTATCTTCCAAAAGCCTACAAAAGCATGGAAAACACATAAAAGAACTAAAATAACATAAATTAACAACACTTAAGGAATTAACACACATAAGTTTAAGGGCTAAAATATGAATATTTTGGCACTTAACATCTGTCGGGCTTAAAAAAAAAAAGAAAAGTAGCAAAGCTATTGCATTGAATTGTTGGAGGTTAAGAGTAGGAAGAAAATATTGTAAAAATAAATCACAAATAGTTGAATAACTTGAATTGTTGAATGGCTTCGTTGAACTGTTTTGCAATCCCAATACCCAAAGTATTTTCAAATCCTCAATATAAACCTAGGTCAATATGCCTGATACTATGTCTATTTCAAATGGAGAAGAACCAGTTAATTGTTTTTAGATGGGCAATTTTGTTATTTTATTGTTTTGGACAAAAATGCCCTTCTTAAAACAACTAAATGGATCCCCTCCATTTCATTTGAAATGGAGATGATCCTTCTCCCCACCTTACGACATCACTTCAAGAATAAATCAACATTTAGGCTCCAATAAAATAGATGAAACAGTGAGTTTTGAAACTTTGGTTTTCTAAACTATTCTATCAAGCGTAAACGATGTGTTTTGTAAAAATTAAAACAATTCGTCTTTAACCTTTATTTTGTCAAGCTTCGTATGAGCAATACTAATAACCTAATTTATCAAAGAGTGGCTGAAATATTCATATTTTCAGCCCTTATCTTGCATGTTTTAATCCTTTGGTTTTGGTTAATTAGGCAATTTTACTTCCTTTTTGTGTTTTTCATGATTTTATAGGCTTGTGGAAGAAAATGAAGAAAAAATAGGAGATTTGGGTTCAAAAAGGAGAAGATGGAAATTTGGAACTCCCTGGTACTGCGATCAATCGTAGAGTACCTGTGATCGAGCGCAACATCAGAGAAGACACTACACGAGCCAGGCCAGGAGCGATCGAGCGTAGGCCAAAAGAGGCATCGATCGCAGACGTGCGATCGAGCGCACACGGGCTGCGATCGAGCGCACCCGTGCGCAGCAGACATCCCAAGTGGCGGCTACAATGTCCCTATTTTCATATTCGGGTTTTTCCAACTCCAAATTGTAATAGGATTGAAACCCTACGAAATCCCTAGGGTTTACTACTTTTTCAGAGACTTCTAAAGCCTATAAATAGACTCTTAAGCCTTTAGAATAAGGAGGCTTGGAGGAAGAGAAGAATAGGAGCTCTCAAGTTCAAGTCTCGGGTTTATTCTTTTCCTTGTTTTTATTTTATGAAAATGTTTAACATCAATTATATGTGTAGCTAATTTACTTAGTAGGACTAGATTGAAGCCCTAGTTATGTTAAATTAATATTTCAATATTGGTGCCTTGTGATGATCATGTTGTGCTATTTAACTTGATTAATACCTATTTACATGAATTCCCCATATGTGTATGCCTGATCAACATGTGCATGTGGTATGGACTTGTTAGTTAAATCAATTTGGATGACCGAGTCCTGGGTTTAACATAAGTAACAAGAGATATCCATACCGGATTCTTGGGTTAATCAACATAGGGAACCGGGAGTATGTATCCATGCCCTAGGCCTTGTGTGTTTGTCGATTTCCATAGAACCTATGCTTTTCTAAAGAACAACTTAGTATAGACCATGCTAAATCCTTTAGGAAAGAAAAGAGTTAGAGCATGGACCAAGTGCCTAATTTGTTGCTTAGGGAAATCAAAAGCTTAAGGAGTTAGGGTTTAACCCTTAGGTTGGCAAACATTAAATGTGCATAACTTGATCAAAGCATTGGCATATTGATATACTAGTTTAACATAATTAGTGGTGGATATCAAAGCCCTACCCTTTATTATCATCTCATCAACAATCAATTTTAGTTTGCTTTTGCTTAAGGAATTTATTTTTAAACATAAATTCAGCAATCCTCGTGGGAATGATCCTGTACTTGCACCCTATACTACCATGTTGACCTTGTGCACTTGCAGGTAAAATGTACAGTTATTTACCTATTAATTTAGGTATATTTTTGCACAACAAGTTTTTGGCGCCGTTGCCGGGGATTATGTTAAATTTTGTTTAGAATTAATTTCCTTTAGTTTTGTTATTTTAATTTTTAATTCTATCAAAAATCAAAAAAAAAAAAAAAATCCCTTCTTTCTTAATTCTCTGTTTGTTTCAGATTTGTGGAGATAGCATTCTGTTACTGCGATCGAGCGTAGGCCAAGTGCGATCGAGCGCACTAACCTACGATCGAGCGCAATTCTAGGGAGCAATTTTGCCTTTATTTTTTTTATTATTATTTTCATATTTCTATTTTTTTTTCAGTCTATTATTTTTATTTCTGTTTTACCAACAAAAAAAAAAAGAAGGTAAAAATATTTTTTTAGTTTACTTCTCTGTTTCTGTTCTATTTCTGTTTTGATTTAATTTTGCTTATTTTATTTTCTTTGTTTTTGTTTGTTTATAATTCTGTTATTTATTCTTATTTTTCTTTCTTTGCTCTGTTTTGTTCATATTTTTTTATTTTTTTATTATTTTGTTTATTTTATATTTTTGTTTATTTTGTCTTTCGTTTCTGTTATGTCCGCAAATCTCATCTAATTTGCGGCAGTGCGATCGAGCGTAGTCTCACTGTGATCGAGCGCACCGCTGCCTGTGAGCTTTATATGTTTATGTTTTGCGACAGTGCGCTCGAGCGCCCATTCTAGGGAGATCGAGCGCAACTATGCGATCGAGTGTAAGTGCACTGCGGTAGAGCGTACAGCCAGACAGCAATACTGAAGCTGCTAATTTCAATCTTGTATCTCTATTTTTATTTTTATTTTTCTCTGTTTTCTTTTATTTTGCCTTTGTTTTTGTTTTTGTGTTTCTCTGTGTTCTATTTCAGGTTAAAGCACCCGGCATTCTGTCATTGTGATCGAGCGCAGGGCCCAGCGATCGAGCGCAGTTCCAGAGGACTTCCGCACAATAGTACTGAAGCTGCTGTGACCATTGCGAAGGCCCATGAAGCAGGCCTTCATCCCAAAGAACCTCAACCAGCCCTCATGCATAGCCTACCAACCGGCGGTAGAAGGCAATTACTACATATCCCTACAAATACTGAATGCCTTAACTCACTTCAGAGGCAAAGCTATGGAGGATCCAAACTTGCACCACGGGGAGTTCTTTGATCTCTGCAAGCTTCAACATGTTCAAGGCCTAACTTCAGAGAGGCTCAGGTTAGTCTTATTCCCTTTTTCCTTAAAAGATAATGCTAAGTTGTGGTATAATTCTTTGCCTGCAAAATCTATTCATACTTGGGAAGAGTTGTCCAGCAAGTTCCTAAAGAAGTTCTTCCTAGCTCAAAAGATAAGATAGCTTAGAATGGAGATTCAATCCTTCCAACAAAGAAATGGAGATCTGTTCTTTAAAGAGTGGGACCACTTCAATACGCTGCTTCTTAAGTGTCCACATCACAACATGCCTCAAGATGACCAGGTACAAGCTTTCTATGAAGGTTTAAATGATATTAACAAAGGTTTTGTTGATTCAGCTTGTGGAGGTGTGCTAATGGAAAAGAGCAGTGAGGAAGCCATAGAGCTCTTTGAAACTTTGAGTGAACACTCCCAACACTTCTCATCCAAAGGGAGGCAAGGAGTAAAGAGCAAGGGCATGCTTGAAGTGAATCTGATTAGTGGACCCCTAAATCAGATGGCGGTTGTAGAAGAAAGCTGGATATGATTGCCCAAGCCATGACTGCTCAAAGAGTCTCACTTAGTCAACAAGACATGCAACCTCAGGTATGTGCTTTATGTTCTCATTTTGATCACACTACTGAGACTTGCCCCTTTTACTCATCTACAGACCAAGGGCAAGTGTATTATATGGGACAAAACAACTATCCTCCCAAGAATAATCCCTACTCCAACACCTACAATTCAGGGTGGCAAAACCACCCCAATTTCTCATGGAGTAACAGTCAAAATATTCTGAACCATCAAGGGTAGTAAAGGAACTACCAACAAGCAAGCCAAACAAGCCAAGAATCAAAGCCGAATGACTTGGAAAGTATGGTACGCACCTTGGCAACCACACAAGGGGAATTCATGAATGATCAAAGACAATTCAATGCAAAAAACCGAGCAAGCTATGCAAAGATTGGAAGTCCAAATGGGGCAAATGGCTAAGGAGCTGAGTGAAAGGAAACCGGGTCGGTTTCCATCCCAAACAATACCCAATCCTGGAACCTCATCTTCAGGACAGAAATAAGAGAATGAAGGAAGAACAACCGTCTGGCTGAAGACGTTAAACTTAGCGCTCATGGGAGGCACCCCATAGCATATCCTTTTATTTTGTAGTTTGATTTATATTTTGTTGTGTTTTCATTTGTGTTTCGTGTTTTTGGTGTTTTGGGTGTTATGTCGTTTTCTTTTCCATTCTGTTCCTGCGACCGATCGCACCACACATGCGATCGAGCGCCGGTCTCCATCTGTGAGGCTACCGCACTCTGTTAGTGCGATCGAACGCACAACATGTGCGATCGAGCGCACTTGGCAGCATCTCCTAGTTATTTTTATTATTCTTTTTATGTTCAATTTTTATTTCATTTTAGTTTGTTTCCGTTTACTTGTTTTTGTGTTTTCTTATTTCGCAGGGACAAGTGTGCTTCACTTCAAGTTTGGGGGTGTGCTATGAGCCATGCTTTCCAAGACGATGTAGTCCATCTCCCGGGTACACTCTTTCCTTTACTTAGACACATTGGGGACAATGTGTCATTTAAGTTTGGGGGTATGGGAGACACCTTACACACACTTTGTCCCAATTTCTTGTAATTTGTTTTGTGTGTTTGTTAAAAAAAAAAAAAAAAAAAAAAAAATTATATATATATATATATATGCATGTTCATATTTGTCTTAAAATTTTGGTTAATCTTAAAAATTGTGATTTGATTTTATCAGTGAGCTTAAAATTTTGAACACATGATCTAATAATTGAGTTTTTCAGTTTGGTTACTTGCTTAGGACAGTTGAGAATTCACATGTTTGATCTGATCTTACACAAGCACATTAGCACATAATTTGTGGGGTATGACATGAAAGTTTAATGTGTATGTTTCTCTGTCTTAAGTAAAACTGAATGATCTATTAGATAGATACCTTGGCATATATATATATGTGAAAAATATATATATATATATATATATATATATATATATATATATATATATATATATATGATCATTGATAAGCTTTTCACTGAGTAATTGGACCTCTTGTCTCAAAGCATTAAGTGTTCACGTCAAAAGGTGAAGAATTTTGATTTGGTTAATGTCATGGTTAGTTTGGTTTTATAGCCTTTTTTACTCGAGTTAGTAGGTCCTTAGGGGTGTCTCTACACCTAATGCCCTAAAACCAGCTAGTTTGGAAGTCATTGACTTAACACTCGTTACATGGGTCAATTAGAAAGCTTAAGGGAATCAAGCATTGCACAACCTGACAAAGAAAGAAGAAGAAAAAGAAAAATATGCCATTGTTGTCCATTCTAATAAGGATTTCAGTGAACGTTGAGATATTGAGACATTGCACATTAGAAACAATTAGAAGCTTCATATTTATGTGCTAGTTCACTTTACCCTATTTTCAAACTTGTGATGTCTTAGCATGTCTTTTGCAAGTAATTAAATTTTAAAATTTCAATTCATTGTGAAGATAGAGTTTATCTTTTTAAGCTTGCTAATTGTTGTGCAAATTTATTTAACTCGCAAGTGCACGAATCAATTGTAGTTAATGGATTGCAAGTGCGAGGTCGAACCCACAGGGAATTGTATTCTTGAAAGCAATTTTAAATCTAAATTAATTAAATCCTAATCTAGTTCCAAATTTTTGAGAGATTTTTCTGTTTGAATAAAAAAAAAACAAAAGCATGAACAATTTAAAGTGATTGAAATCTTATGACGAAACACTGAAGTTTCAGAATCCACACTCACAAATTCATAACAACATAATTTCATGATCTATAATATTCCCCAAAGTTCTCACATATAAATCTTAAGTTTGTTTTACTATTGCTTCAAAGAATTAATCAAAAGATCCCATGTATCCATTCATAACCCAAATCACAAAAGAAATCCAATATTCGATCAAATCATTAACTGTATCCGTAAATCACAAGAAAATATCCAATCTTTATCAAAACATCAATTGTATCCAGAGAATAAATCACAGGGGAAATCCAATTTTTAACAAAGAAAACCAAGCAATGAATTATATTGAATAATCTTAAATCATCAAGTGTATCCTTGAATCACAAAAGATATCCAAGAGTTATTCAATCCAATTGATTAGAAGTAAAACAATAGAGCAATTAAACCATTAAATTGGGAAATATTACATACATGAAACAAAGTTGCTAATCATAAGTGAGGCTTCATCTTCAACCTTAGTTGAAGGTTTAGCCTCTCATGTTATTGAAAGACAAAACAAAATTGATTGAATTCATAATGTAAAATCGAGTACTTACAAATAAGAATCACAAAGTAGAGATTCAAAAGTTAGGAAAACCTTAAACTCTCTTCTTTCTCCTCTGCAATCTTCAAATTCGTAGCCCCCTCAACTAATCTGATAATTCCCTATTTATAGACCTAAAACTTAGGGTTTTACAAGTTGAAATCGGATACAATTTGTCCAGGTTTGTACCATTTAATTACGGGACGATTTTGGAATAGTAAACGTCCGAATTAGCAAAATCCTATTTCACAATGAATTGTAGTATGAGTTAGCTTTCCAACGCCACTTGAATCACCTCAATCGGATATGTGAACGAAAAGTTATGGTCAAAATACTGAGACGTATAGAATCTGAATTTGAATCCAATTCGAAATTTTATCCAATCTTATCCTTAATCCGATTTACCCATTTCTTGGATTTGGTTAAACTTAACCATATCATCTAGGTCTTCTCAAAGTATGTTTTCTTCCAAAAAGTAGTTTTTCTTCAACACCTACAAAATATTAAAAACACAAAACTAACACAAAACATCAGATAATAACACAGCTAAAGGATTAACACAAGTAAATTAAGGTCCAAATATGCAATATTTGGCACACATCAAACACCCCTAAACTTAACTTTTGCTAGTCCCTTAGCAAAAGAAAACGAAAAATAGAATGAAAACAAAACAAAACAAAACATAAATCCTCTTTCGTGGGAGAGACGATTGCATTTAGCATATGCAACAAGTCTTTTAAACCCCTAGGCATCCCTAGTGGACGAGTGAAGTCTCGTGAGGGCTTAACAGGAATGATACCCACAAACATTGTAGTACTATGTTGTTAACAAGAAAGAAGTTTCACATAAACCATGGTTCTCATTCATGAGCAAACTTAAAAAGACAAACACCATCATCACTATCAAAAGGAAATCCAGAATCAAATCACTCATAAATGAACAATTTAGACTTCATATATTCTGAAATGTGTAAAGTGTAATTAGCATACAATCATGAAGCTTTCAGCTTAAACTCAAGACAAGTTCCATAAAATTTGTAAGAATCCCTAACAGATGAAACAACCAAGGCAAGATATGCAACTTTTTTTTTTTTTTTTTTTTTTTTTTTTTATAACAGACTTTGTAGTGTCTAACTCCCTTAAGCTTTCTAATTGACCAATGTAATAAGTGTTAGGCCAATGACTCCCAAGCCAGGTGGCTTTAGGGCACTAGATGTAAAACATCTCTAAGGGCTTAGTAACTTAAGTCAACAAGGCTACGAAGCCAGACTAGCCATATCTTAAATCAATATTGAATTTCACACCTTTTGACACGAACACTCAATGCTTAATGAGGCAAGAGGTTCGGTTACTCAACAAAAAACTCAACATGATCTTTCTTTTCTTTTTCCTTCTCTTTTTATTTATTTTTTTATTTTTTTATATCTTGCAAGCCAATGGTTATTCATCAATAGGTCATCCAACAAATCTCAAAGAGAACAAGCTTAAGCTCAAACATCATACCTCACAGAAAACATGCTAATGTGCTCATAAAAATTTATCTCAAAACAAGTGAAATCTCTTTTACCCAAAAATAAGTCAAAGGACTTAGACTCCAAATGACATAATGATGTGTTCAACCCTTTAAGCAAGCTAATGAAATGCAAACCACAGTCACAGTTTAACTCAAACTTGACAAAAACATAGCATAATTAATTTTTTTTTTTTTTTCAAATTTTTTAACACAAAAAGACAAATAAAACTAAACAAATAAAAACAAAAATAAATAGACAAAGATAGACAAAGTGTTTTTCCATACCCCAAACTTGAATCACACATTGTCCTCAATGTAGGCAGAAACACAATACCAAGAGGTATAAGGAACCAGAGTGAGCAAAGAGACGACCCCCAAACTTACTCATAATAACACCTGTCCTGAAAAACACAAAAATAAAACAAAAATGAAGATAGACGAAACAACACAAAAAATGACTAAAAATACCAAAGAAAAAGGAATGCCTTCCATAAGCGCTAAGTTTACAGTCTTCATCCAGACTTTTCACCGCTGATGATTAAGTAGACGACGTAGGATCTTCCAAAGGCAATTCCTCACTCTCCGAAATTTCCAGTTCCAAGAATGGCTTCAACCGCTGACCATTGACCTTGAGAGCACTTCCATTCTTAGGATCCTGAATTTCGATGGCTCCATGAGTAGAAACTGCACGCACTATGAATGGTCCAGTCCATCGGGATTTGAGCTTTCCTAGAAACAGATGCAAACGTGAGTTGTAAAGGAGGACTTTCTGACCAACTTCAAATGATCTTCTCAAAATGTTTTGGTCATGGATCTTCTTCATCTGATCTTTGTATAGCTTGGCACAGTTGTAGGCATCATTCCTCAATTCTTCTAATTCATCTAGCTGTAACTTCCTTTGCTCACCAGCCTTGGTGAGGTTGAAATTTAGCTGCTTTATAGCCCAATAAGCCCGGTGCTCCAATTCCACAGGGAGGTGACAAGCCTTGCCATACACGAGTCGGTAGGGAGACATGCCAATTGGAGTCTTGAATGCAGTCCGGTATGCCCACAGAGCGTCATTGAGTCGAAGAGACCAGTCCTTCCTTGTCGGGTTCACCGTCTTTTCTAATTCCTCTTGATTTCTCTGTTGGATATCTCAACTTGCCCACTTGTCTGAGGATGGTAGGGAGTTGCAACTTTATGAGTAATACCATACTTCTTCATGAGTTGCTCAAAATATCGGTTGCAGAAATGCTTCCCCCCATCACTGATGATGGCACGTGGTGTCCCAAAACGTGCGAACACATTTTCCTTCAAAAATTGCAACACGACTCTGTGATCATTAGTCTTGCAGGCAATAGCCTCCACCCACTTGGAAACATAATCCACCGCCACAAGGATGAAAAGATACCCATAAGAATTAGGGAAGGGACCCAGGAAATCAATGCCCCAAACATCAAACAGCTCCACAATAAGGATCGGGTTCAGCGGCATCATATTCCTTCTTCCAATGCTCCCCAACTTCTGGCATCTATCACAGGCTGAATAGTAGGCATGGGCATCACGAAAGATGGAGGGCCAATAGAATCCACTTTGAAGAATCTTCGCCGCAGTCTTTTTAGAACTGAAGTGGCCTCCACATGCATGATCATGGCAAAAAGATAGGACATTTTGCTGGTCATTTTCAAGAATGCATCTCCTTATAATCTGATATGGGCAGTATTTGAACAGGTAAGGATCATCCCAAAAGAAGTACTTCGCCCCAGCCAAGAATTTTGATTTGTCTTGCCTAGTCCAATGTGATGGCATTTGGGCAGTGACAAGGTAGTTCACTATGTCTGCGAACCATGGTGCATGATTTTGAGAGATGTGCATAAGTTGTTCATCAGGGAATGTCTCAGCAATCGACACAACATTTTCATTGAAGTCGACAACCAGCCTAGATAGATGGTCAGCTACCACATTCTCAGAACCCTTCTTGTCCCGAATTTCAATATCAAACTCTTGCAGCAACAGAATCCACCGGATGAGACGAGATTTAGCATCTTTCTTTGACAATAGATATTTCAGTGCAGCATGATCCGAGTAGACTAAGACTTTAGACCCTAGCAAGTAAGATCTAAACTTATCCAGAGCAAACACTACAGCTAACAACTCCTTTTCAGTAGTGGAGTAGTTAAGTTGTGCATCATTCAGAGTCTTGTTGGCATAGTATATGACATGCAGAATCTTCTCTACTCGCTGACCCAAAACGGCTCCCATAGCATAATCAGAGGCATCACACATTATCTCGAATGGAACCCCCCAATTAGGTGGCTGAATGATTGGTGTAGAAGTTAAGGTCTTTTTCAGAATCTCAAAGGCTGTCTGGCACTTGTCATTGAAGTCAAAAGGAACATCTTTTGCCAATAGATTACAAAGAGGTCTTGCTATCTTGCTGAAGTCCTTGATGAATCTTTTGTAGAACCCAGCATGTCCCAGAAATGACCGAACCTCCTTAACTGTCCGCAGGGGCGGAAGGTTAGATATCAGATCAACCTTAGCTCTGTCAACCTCAATACCTTTGTGGGAAATTACATGCCCTAAAACAATTCCTTGTTTCACCATGAAGTGGCATTTTTCCCAATTCAGAACCAAATTCTTCTCCTTGCACCGTACCAGCACCAATGTGAGATGATGTAGACATTCCCTAAATGATGAACCAAAGATTGAGAAGTCATCCATGAAGATCTCCAGGTGACGTTCAACCATATCTGAAAAGATGCTGATCATACATCGCTGAAAAGTGGCGGGTGCATTGCACAATCCAAACGGCATACAGCGATAGGCAAACGTACCGAACGGACAAGTGAAAGTAGTCTTCTCTTGATCTTCGGGGTCCAGTGGAATTTGGTTGTAGCCGGAGTAACCATCAAGGAAACAGTAGTACTCATGGCCTGCCAAGCTCTCCAACATCTGATCGATGAAAGGTAGAGGAAAATGGTCTTTTCTTGTCACGGCATTTAACTTCCTGTAGTCAATGCACACTCTCCATCCTGACTGCACACGAGTGGGGACCAACTCATTTTCCTTGTTCTTGATAACTGTAATCCCTGCCTTCTTCGGCACCACATGAATGGGACTCACCCATTTGCTGTCAGAGATTGGGTATATGATTCCCGCATCCAGAAGTTTAATTACCTCTGCTCGAACTACCTCTTGCATGGCCGGATTCAACCGTCTCTGTGGCTCGTGAGAAGTTTTAGCATTTTCTTCCAGATGAATCTTATGCATCACTACTGCAGGGCTGATTCCTTTGATATCTTCTATTGACCACCCGATTGCTTCTTTATGCTCTCTCAAAACTTCTAACAGCTCATGTTCCTGATCACTATCCAAATCGGCAGCAATGATCACAGGCAGGGATTCTATAGGATCCAGATACTTGTACTTCAGGGTGTCTGGTAGAGGCTTCAACTCCCCCTTGACAGGCTCAACTGCTAATGAAGATGGATCAGGGGACGATGTCAAAGTAATTTCTGTAGTCTCCGTCTTTATCTCAGGCGTTGAGTCTAACAAGGCGTCAGCTTGTTCCAATAAAGTGTCCAGTGCCATGTCACTTCCCAGTGCAATCAGGCATTCTCCCAAGGGGTCTTCGATATCTGGTTCATTGACAGTTTTCTCTACTATCTCCTCAATTAAGCATGTGCTTCTGACCTCCTCATACTCAAATGGCTGCTTGCTGATATCAAAGATGTTCAGTTCCACTGTCATGTTTCCAAATGATATCTTCATGACTCCAGTTCTACAGTTGATTAGGGCATTAGCCGTAGCTAAAAAGGGACGCCCTAATATGATTGGAACTTGAATTTCTGCATTTTCCATCTCTGTATCTAGGACAATGAAGTCCACAGGGTAGTTGATAAGTGCCAAATATTGCATATTTGGACCCCTTTATTTACATTAGTTAATCCTTTAGTTGTGTCGTTATTTAATATTTTGTGTTAGTTTTCTGTTTTTAGTATTTTGTAGGTCATTGAAGAAAAACTGCAGCTTTAAAGGGAAAATGCAAAGTTTGGAAGAAAGCATACTTTGAGAAGACCTAGATTGTGTGGTTAAGTCTAACCAAATCTAAGGAAAAGTTAAATCAGATTAAAGTTCAGATTGGATAAGATTTCGGATCGGATTCAAATTCAGATTCTGCACACGTCTTAGTATTTTGACCATAACTCTCCGCTCAAATATCGGATTGAAGTGATTCAAACGGCATTGGAAAGCTAGCTCAAAATAACAATTTGTTGTGAAATAGGATGTTCGTAATTCGTACAGTTACTATGTCAAAATCACCTCTCAATTAAAGGACACAAATCTGGACGAATCCTATTCCGATTTCAGACTTCTATTTTGACTGGGAGACAGACCTCCGAATTATCTAGGTTTACTTGGGCTGCTAGGACTTTCCTAAGCCTATAAATAGACTTCTTTGCATTCAAGAAAAGATACACAATCCCAGAGAGCAAAATTCTTTTGTTTAGTTTTTCTTTAGGTTTAGGTTTAGGTTTAGATTTTATTTTTATGTGGAGCTAAATTCCCAACTAAGGTTGGGGATGAAGCCTCACCGATGAAGAACATC
Organism: Corylus avellana; assembly: GCF_965113065.1. NCBI lineage: Eukaryota > Viridiplantae > Streptophyta > Magnoliopsida > Fagales > Betulaceae > Corylus > Corylus avellana. Next base: position 26,495,429 of record NC_142491.1, on the reverse strand, counting down.
AATACTTTTATGTAAGTTTTTATTATTCTGATTTTATTGGGTTTTATATTTCAATTGTTTTACTTCTAATCAATTGTATGGAGTGATTCTTGGATATCTCTTGTGAGTCAAGGATACATTTGATGATTTGAGATAATTTCATATGATTGATTGCTTGGCTTTTAACTCATAAAAATTGGATATCCCTTGTGATTTGTTCTACGGATACATCTGGTGTTTCAATTTAATTTGGATTCCTTTTGTGATTTGGTCAATGAATGGATACATGGGATGGTTTTGATTAATTCTTTGAAGTATAGTAAAACATATCTATGATTTAATTTGTGAGAACTTCGGATTAATATTGATGAACATAAAGTATGTTGTTATGATTTGGTGAGTGTGAATTCCCAAACCTTAGTACCTTTATCCTTAGATTTACTTATTTTATTTAGTTTATGTTTATCCTTTAATTTTCAAAACTCAAAAATCAAAACCCTTTTGGAACTAGATTAGGATTTAATTAGTTTAGATATAAATTGTTCTTTCAAAAATACAATTCTCTGTGGGATCGACCTCGCACTTGCAATCCATTAAACTACAATCGATTCGTGCACTTGCGAGTTAAATAAATTTGCACAACAAGTTTTTGGCGCCGTTGCCGGGGAATTGTTTATTTTTTGAAACCAATTTATTTCTAAATTAGTTTTATTCTTCTACTAGTTATAATTAGGATTTTATTTTTCTGCAATTTGTTTTGTTTTATTCGTGTTACTAATAAAAAAAAAAAAAAAAAGATTGTTCTTGTTGTTTTTTGTTTTGTTTGGCTTGTTTTATAGTTCTGCCGCAGCACCTTCCGCACATCAGCGTGATCAAGCGCACTCATAGCAAAAGCAGCAGTTCCGTAGATCTTTGCCAAAAATTTATTTTTGGTCCTTTTTTGTGAGTTTTTAAATTTTAGTTTTCATTTTTTTTTTTATTGTGTTAGTTGTTATTTTAGTTTATTTTTTTTAAAAAAAAATTAAAATTAAAAAAATATATATATATATTGGTTAATGTTTTATGTGGGATATCTGCATGTTAAAAAGTGAGGGGAAGCATGAATTTTCATTTTAATGATTTTAATGCATCTCCTAGTTGTAGGACACCAGCTCCTACCAACTACCCTCAAAATTTTTACCCAAATAAACCATGTTCATTTTGTTTCAATCCTTATCATGAGGAGAACAATTGTCCAGATCTGGGAACTGAGCTCAACGACTTATGGGACAAATTAGATCAAATCAGAGCAGCTAGATCTAACTTTTCATATGAACAAATGAACACCAGTTTCTCTAGCCCGGGGTTTGATTCAAATTTCAATTGTTATAATCCGGACTGGAGCAACCAATATGATTTCTCAGGATCAGCTCAGGCTACAGGAAATTATGCTCACCAATTTGATGAATTGCATCATTCAGAATATCCACAGTTCGATCATCAAGCTCAACCTCCTATTTATCAGTCTACCACTCAAGTGCCTGCACCACAGTCATCACTGGAAGACATGATAAAAGCATTCATGCAATCAATGGATAAGAACATACAAGAGATAAAGCAAGATATGAAGAATACTACCCTGAGCAATTCCCAAGATATACAAGAGCTAAAAGGTTTCACCAATCAAGCCGTACAGGAGATGAAGAATTCCAACATGGCTAATGGTAGAGACATACAAGAACTTAAGCAGGCCATGACCAAGATAGAAGGACAGATCGGTCATCTAGTTGCTGACTTCAACAGAATAGAGGAAGAAGAGCTTCAAAGTCAGCTGATGGCTGAAAGGCACTACATGATGGATGAGGATGATTCTGAAAATTCTTATCATGAGCATGCCCAAGTCACCATCACACTTGAGAGTGAGGAAATTGTGGATAACAAAGAGGAGGAAGAGAAGGATGAGCAAGTTGAGCACTCTGAGCAAGTTGAGCACCATGAAAATAGTGAACTCCCAATGGATCCTAATCTGCCCAGTGACATGGAAGTGAGTACTGAAGCTCCTGCCTGCATCACTGTCCCTCTTGAGACACATCAAGAGCCCAAAGCTTCAACGCCTAAATATCTCAAAGAGCCATCTTATGTCAAGATACTCAAGGACTTGTGCACACAAGCACACAAATCTAGGAACCACTTTCCTAAGACGATCCTTCAAAGCAAGAAATTCTACATAAGATGGCGAAACATCCTTCCAGAGGGGTATGAAGTTTTGAAGAAGAAGGGGTGGAAGGGATTGGTTGGACACCCGCATGATAGGGGGAAGCACTGTAAAGTTTTCTCCTCCAGTTTATTTTCTGCACTTCACTCCAAAAATTCTTTCTTTCCTTTTTCATTACATGTTAATTTTATTTGTTTTTGTTTCTAACAGCAATTTATCTTTTGATATTGTTTCTATGAAAAAAATATTGCTGTTAGTTTTTATTGACAGGTGTTTTGGTGTTTAAGTTTGGGGGACGCCCTAGCCTTGTTCACACTCAGATTTCTTTATTTCCGGTAATGTATTTCTATACTACACATTGAGGGCAATGTGTAATTCAAGTTTGGGGGTATGGAAAAACACTTTTTCTATTTATTTTTGTTTTTATTTGTTTATTTTTATTTGTCATTTTGTGTTAAAAAATTTGAAAAAAAAAAAAAAAAATTGTGCTATGTTGTTGTCAAGTTTGAGTTAAACTATAACTGTGATTTGCATTTCATTAGCTTGCTTAAAAGGTTGAACATCATCATTATGTCATTAGAAGTTTGAGTCCTTTGACTTATTTTTGGGTAAAAGAGATTTCACTTGTTTTGAAATAAATTTTTATGAGCACATTAGCATGTTTTCTGTGAGGTATGATGTTTGAGCTTAAGCTTGTTCTCTTTGAGATTTGTTGGATGACCTATTTGATGAATAACCATTGGCTTGCAAGATATATATATATAAAAAAAAAAATAAATAAATAAATAAATAAAAAAGAGAAGGAAAAAGAAAATAAAGATCATGTTGAGTTTTTCACTGAGTAACCGGACCTCTTGCCTCGTTAAGCATTGAGTGTTCGCGTCAAAAGGTGTGAAGTTCAGTGTTGATTTATGATATGGCTAATTTGACTTCGTAGCCTTTTTGACTTAAGTTAATAAGCCCTTAGAGATGTTCTACATCTAGTGCCCTAAAGCCACCTGGCTTGGGAGTCATTGGCCTAACACTTGTTACATGAGTCAATTAGAAAGCTTAAGGGAGTTAGACATTGCAAAGCCTATTAAAAAAAAAAAAAAATGCATATCTTGCCTCGGTTGTTTCATTTGTTAGGGATTCTTTCAAATTTTATGGAACTTGTCTTGAGTTTAAGCAGAAAGCTTCATGATTGTATGCTAATTACACTTTACACTTTTTAGAACATATGAGGTCTCAATTGTCCATTTATGAGTGATTTGATTCTGGATTTCCTTTTGACGGTGATGATGGTGTTTGTCATTTTAACTTTGCTCATGAATAAGAACCAGGGTTTATGTGAAATTTCTTTCTTGTTAACAACATAGTGCACAATGTTTGTGGGTATCATTCCTGTTAAGCCCTCACGAGACTTCACTCGTCCACTAGGGATGCCTAGGGGTTTAAAAGGCTTGTTGCATATGCTAAATGCAATCGTCTCTCCCATGAAAGAGGATTTATGTTTCTTGCTTTCATATTATTTTTTGTTTTGTTTTGCTAAGGGACTAGCAAAATGTAAGTTTGGGGGTGTTTGATAAGTGCCAAATATTGCATATTTGGACCCCTTTATTTACATTAGTTAATCCTTTAGTTGTGTCGTTATTTAATATTTTGTGTTACTTTTCTGTTTTTAGTATTTTGTAGGTCATTGAAGAAAAACTGCAGCTTTAAAGGGAAAATGCGAAGTTTGGAAGAAAGCATACTTTGAGAAGACCTAGATTGTGTGGTTAAGTCTAACCAAATCTAAGGAAAAGTTAAATCAGATTAAAGTTCAGATTGGATAAGATTTCGGATCGGATTCAAATTCAGATTTTGCACACGTCTTAGTATTTTGACCATAACTCTCTGTTCAAATATCGGATTGAAGTGATTCAAACGGTATTGGAAAGCTAGCTCAAAATACTACAATTTGTTGTGAAATAGGATGTTCGTAATTCGTACAGTTACTATGTCAAAATCACCTCTCAATTAAAGGACACAAATCTGGACGAATCCTATTCCGATTTCAGACTTCTATTTTGACTGGGAGACAGACCTCCGAATTATCTAGGTTTACTTGGGCTGCTAGGACTTTCCTAAGCCTATAAATAGACTTCTTTGCATTCAAGAAAAGATACACAATCCCAGAGAGCAAAATTCTTTTGTTTAGTTTTTCTTTAGGTTTAGGTTTAGGTTTAGATTTTATTTTTATGTGGAGCTAAATTCCCAACTAAGGTTGGGGATGAAGCCTCACCGATGAAGAACATCAATACTTTTATGTAAGTTTTTATCATTCTGATTTTATTGGGTTTTATATTTCAATTGTTTTACTTCTAATCAATTGTATAGAGTGATTCATGGATATCTCTTGTGATTCAAGGATACATTTGATGATTTGAGATAATTTCATATGATTGATTGCTTGGCTTTTAACTCATAAAAATTGGATATCCCTTGTGATTTGTTCTACGGATACATCTGGTGTTTCAATTTAATTTGGATTCCTTTTGTGATTTGGTCAATGAATGGATACATGGGATGGTTTTGATTAATTCTTTGAAGTATAGTAAAACATATCTATGATTTAATTTGTGAGAACTTCGGATTAATATTGATGAACATAAAGTATGTTGTTATGATTTGGTGAGTGTGAATTCTCAAACCTTAGTACCTTTATCCTTAGATTTACTTATTTTATTTAGTTTATGTTTATCCTTTAATTTTCAAAACTCAAAAATCAAAACCCTTTTGGAACTAGATTAGGATTTAATTAGTTTAGATATAAATTGCTCTTTCAAAAATACAATTCTCTGTGGGATCGACCTCGCACTTGCAATCCATTAAACTACAATCGATTCGTGCACTTGCGAGTTAAATAAATTTGCACAACAGTAGTAGAACTTATCAACTTTGATCAGCACGTCTTCAATAATTCCCCTTGGAACCTTCACAGATCTGTCAGCCAACTGAAGTGTAATTGAAGTGGATTTCAACTCTCCCAATCCCAACTGAACAAATACTGAATATGGCAGTAGATTTACACTGGCCCCCAAATCCAACAGAGCTTTCTCAACTCGATTGTCACCAATCTTGCAAGCAATGGTAGGACATCCAGGGTCCTTATACTTTACAAGCATCTTGTATTGCAAGATAGAGCTGACCTGCTCAGTCAGGAAAGCTTTCTTGGGGACGTTCGTCTTTCTCTTGATGGTGACCAAATCCTTCAGAAATTTGGCATAAGAAGGCACTTGCTGGATGGCATCTAGGAATGGAATGTTTATCTGCACTTGCTTGAACACTTCCAAAATATCATCGAACTTCGAGCTCTTCTTTGGCGGTTTCAGTCTTTCTGGATACGAAGCTTTGGGTATATACTTTTTGGAAGGATCCTCAGTAATCGGAATGGCAATGTCCGGTCCTGTGTCTTCCGTAGGCTTGTCCAGGTTTTCCTTCTCTTCTGCAGCCTTAGTGGCCTCTTCAGGCATGACCACTTGATTATCCACCTGTTTGCCTGACCTCAGAGTGGTGATGGCTTGTACATGCTCCTGACCATGCATAGAGGCAGAGGAACTTCCAATCACAAATTGCCCTTTTGGGTTAGGCACGGGTTGACTAGGGAACTTCCCTCTTTCTCTTTCCCCCACTTGATTTGCTATCTGGCCAACTTGTCCTTCTACCTTGATCATAGCCTGCTTAAGTTCTTGTATGTCTCTGTTGTTGGCCTTGTTGGAATTCCTCATTTCCTGTACGGCTTGATTGGTGAAACCTTTTAGCTCTTGTATATCTTGGGAATTGCTCAGGGTAGTATTCTTCATATCTTGCTTTATCTCTTGTATGTTCTTATCCATTGATTGCATGAATGCTTTCATCATGTCTTCCAGTGATGACTGTGGTGCAAGCACTTGAGTGGTAGACTGATAAACAGGCGGTTGAGCTTGGTGAGATGGCCTGAACTGATTTTGAGCTTGAGTGGAGGTATCTCTTTGGTTCAATGGCTGATTCTGCTTCCAAGAGAAATTTGGGTGATTCTGCCACCCTGGATTATACGTTTCAGAAAACGGTCTAGTGGTGGGTTTTCTGTAGTCATTGAAGGCATTGACTTGCTCAGTTGGGTACTCTGTTGACAAAGTTGGGCAATTTTGAGTGAAGTGCGTTTGACTATCACATAACCCGCATGCATCAACTTGGTAAGTATCTGCTACATTCACTGGTTTGTTTAAGACCATAGTGTCAAACTGACGCCTGAGAACCTTGAACTCCTCCCTTAATTCAGCATCATTCCTCACCTCATAAATGCCTCCTGTCTTGGGAGTGGGTTGTTGTCTGTCCCAACTATCTTGAAAATCCCATTGTTGTGCTCGTTCAGCCATTTCGTCTAAAGTTTTATAGGCTTCATCCCCAGTAAGACTTAAGAATTCTCTACCATTCATCGTCTCAAGCGAGTTTTGCTCACTTGGTGTTAGTCCCCTATAGAAAATTTGAACTAGCACCTCATTCTCAAACCCGCGGGGTGGGCATTTTATAGTAAGCTCTTTAAACTTCTCCCAGCTATCGGTGAATCTTTCCCCTTCTTTTTGTCTGAAATTGGTGATCTGTAGACGGAGGGCATTGATTTTGGAAATTGGGAAGAACTTGTGGTAAAACTTGCTTTGCAACATATCCCAAGAAGTGATAGATCCAGGCCTATTGTTGAGTAGCCAGGATTTCGCCCTATCATGTAGGGACAGAGGGAATAACCGAAGGCGCACCGCTTCTGCTGGGGCATTTTGTGTATTAACAATGTCGCAAATTTCCAAAAAAATCCTCACATGAACATATGGATCCTCATTCTCTAATCCTCTAAATGCAGGAAGGTGACCTATTGTACTCGGCTTCAGCTCGAAGCGAGTAGCTGGCAACACTATACATGACGGTGTGTTGGTAATGTTGGGTACGAACAGCTCCCTAAGGGATCTAGGTTGATTTCGTTCTCCCATCTTAACAGACTTTTCCGAATCAGACTCGGAACTTTGAGAATTGGTGGGTGAGTTTGGTGGCTATCTTAGATTCTCTCTCACTGTTCTTTCAATTTCAGGATCAAAAGCGTTTAACTCCAGATTTAAAGCCCTACGACCGAACATGCAAATAGGAACTAACAAGCTAACAACCTAACAACCTAATAAACTAAAAACTGAAATGAATTGAACTAAATTAAATTATATTAAACTAACTAAACACAATTGCAAGCAGAAATTAATTTAAACAGAAACTAAAAACTTACAAAAAAGGACCAAAAGATTTTGGCAAAAATATACTGAACTGTTGCGGTTGCTGTCTTGGCTACAAGTGTGCTCGATCGTAGCAGGGTTGTAACACAAACAAAACAACAACAAAAAACAAAAAGAAAAATCTTTTTTTTAAAAAAAATTTGTATTAGTAATACAAATAAAACAAAACAAATTGCAGAAAAATAAAATCCTAATTATAACTAGTAGAAGAATAAAACGGATCTAGAAATAAATTGGTTTCAAAAAATAAACAATTCCCCGGCAACGGCGCCAAAAACTTGTTGTGCAAATTTATTTAACTCGCAAGTGCACGAATCAATTGTAATTAATGGATTGCAAGTGCGAGGTCGAACCCACAGAGAATTGTATTCTTGAAAGCAATTTTAAATCTAAATTAATTAAATCCTAATCTAGTTCCAAATTTTTGAGAGATTTTTCTGTTTGAATGAAAAAAAAAAAACAAAAGCATGAGCAATTTAAAGTGATTGAAATCTTATGACGAAACAATAAAGTTTCAGAATCCACACTCTCAAATTCATAACAACATAATTTCATGATCTATAATATTCCCCAAAGTTCTCACATATAAATCTTAAGTTTGTTTTACTATTGCTTCAAAGAATTAATCAAAAGATCCCATGTATCCATTCATAACCCAAATCACAAAAGAAATCCAATATTCGATCAAATCATTAACTGTATCCGTAAATCACAAGAAAATATCCAATCTTTATCAAAACATCAATTGTATCCAGAGAATAAATCACAGGGGAAATCCAATTTTTAACAAAGAAAACCAAGCAATCAATTATATTGAATAATCTTAAATCATCAAGTGTATCCTTGAATCACAAAAGATATCCAAGAGTTATTCAATCCAATTGATTAGAAGTAAAACAATAGAGCAATTAAACCATTAAATTGGGAAATATTACATACATGAAACAAAGTTGCTAATCATAAGTGAGGCTTCATCTTCAACCTTAGTTGAAGGTTTAGCCTCTCATATTATTGAAAGACAAAACAAAATTGATTGAATTCATAATGTAAAATCGAGTACTTACAAATAAGAATCACAAAGTAGAGATTCAAAAGTTAGGAAAACCTTAAACTCTCTTCTTTCTCCTCTGCAATCTTCAAATTCGTAGCCCCCTCAACTAATCTGATAATTCCCTATTTATAGACCTAAAACTTAGGGTTTTACAAGTTGAAATCGGATACAATTCGTCCAGGTTTGTACCATTTAATTACGGGACGATTTTGGAATAGTAAACGTCCGAATTAGCAAAATCCTATTTCACAATGAATTGTATTATTTTGAGTTAGCTTTCCAACGCCACTTGAATCACCTCAATCGGATATGTGAACGAAAAGTTATGGTCAAAATACTGAGACGTATAGAATCTGAATTTGAATCCAATTCGAAATTTTATCCAATCTTATCCTTAATCCGATTTACCCATTTCTTGGATTTGGTTAAACTTAACCATATCATCTAGGTCTTCTCAAAGTATGTTTTCTTCCAAAAAGTAGTTTTTCTTCAACACCTACAAAATATTAAAAACACAAAACTAACACAGAACATCAGATAATAACACAGCTAAAGGATTAACACAAGTAAATTAAGGGATCCAAATATGCAATATTTGGCACACATCACTAATGAATGAGAATTATGGTTTTGAGTGATACCTTAAGTTTGGGATGACATGAACTCTTGCATGATGTTTGTGGGTAACATTTCTGGAAAACCCTCACGAGACTTCACTCGTCCACTAGGGAATTCCCAGTGGTTTAAAAGACTTGTTGCATATGCTAAATGCAATCGTACATCCCACGAAAGATGGATTTATCTTTTGTTTTCTGTTTTCCATTCCTGTTTTTAGTTTTATATTGCTAAGGGACTAGCAATATGTAAGTTTGGGGGTGTGATAAGTGCTAAAATATTCATATTTTCAACCCTTATCTTGCAAGTTTTAATCCTTTGGTTTTGGTTAATTAGGCCATTTTACTTCCTTTTTGTGTTTTTCATGATTTTACAGGCTTTTGGAAGAAAATGAATAAAAACTAGGAGATTTGGGTTCAAAAAGGAGAAGATGGAAATTTGGAACTCCCTGGTACTGCGATCAATCGCAGAGTACCTGCGATCGAGCGCAACATTAGAGAAGACACTGCACGAGCCAGGCCTAGAGCGATCGAGCGCAGGCCAAAAGAGGCATCGATCGCAGACGTGTGATCGAGCGCACACAGGTTGCGATCGAGCGCACCCGTGCGCAGGAGACATCCCAAGTGGCGGCTACAATGTCCCTATTTCCATATTAGGGTTTTTCCAACTCCAAATTGTAATAGGATTGAAACCCTACGAAATCCCTAGGGTTTACTACTTTTCCAGGGACTTCTAAAGCCTATAAATAGACTCTTAAGCCTTTAGAATAAGGAGGCTTGGAGGAAGAGAAGGATAAGAGCTCTCAAGTTCAAGTCTCGGGTTTATTCTTTTCCTTGTTTTTATTTTATGAAGATGTTTAACATCAATTATATGTGTAGCTAATTTACTTAGTAGGGCTAGATTGAAGCCCTAGTTATGTTAAATTAATATTTCAATATTGGTGCCTTGTGATGATCATGTTGTGCTATTTAACTTGATTAATACCTGTTTACATGAATTCCTCATATGTGTATGCCTGATCAACATGTGCATGTGGTATGGACTTGTTAGTTAGATCAATTTGGATGACCGAGTCCTGGGTTTAACATAAGTAACAAGAGATATCCACACCGGATTCTTGGGTTAATCAACATAGGGAACCGGGAGTATGTATCCATGCCCTAGGCCTTGTGTGTTTGTCGATTTCCATAGAACCTATGCTTTTCTAAAGAACAACTTAGTATAGACCATGCTAAATCCTTTAGGAAAGAAAAGAGTTAGAGCATGGACCAAGTGCCTAATTTGTTGCTTAGGGAAATCAATAGCTTAAGGAGTTAGGGTTTAACCCTTAGGTTGGCAAACATTAAATATGCATAACTTGATCAAAGCATTGGCATATTGATATACTAGTTTAACATAATTAGTGGTGGATATCAAAGCCCTACCCTTTATTATCATCTCATCAACAATCAATTTTAGTTTGCTTTTGCTTAAGGAATTTATTTTTAAACATAAATTCAGCAATCCTCGTGGGAATGATCCTGTACTTGTACCATATACTACCATGTTGACCTTGTGCACTTGCAGGTAAAATGTACAGTTATTTACTTATTAATTTAGGTATATTTTTGCACAACAGGGGGGTCCCTCCACCCCAGCATACTTATGTGCCCAATACTATATCCATTTGAAAAAAAGGACTCCACAAAGAGTGGCTGATCCAAATCCAGTGTGAAGTGCGGAGTTAAATGAAATGGCTTAGAGCATGTGAATGCTCTCACATTGGCCTCAATAAATTAACTTTTTGGCTATTTTAGCTAGTAATATAACAAAACGGTTCACATCTGACTCAATAAAATGACTAAAATGTAACAAAACATGAATCTCGAGCCTCTTAGGAAATATTTACCCCCTAATGAGTTTTTGATGGTGGACAACCAAGATATTGAAAAAAATTACACTGGGGGTAAGAAAAATTTTTAGGAGGTGAGGGGGGTCCCTCCACCCCAGCATACATATGTGCCTAATACTATATCCATTTGAAAAAAAGGACTCCACAAAGAGTGGCTCATCCAAATCCAGTGTGAAGTGCGGAGTTAAATGCAATGTCTTAGACCATGTGAATGCTCTCACATTGGCCTCAATAAATTAACTTTTTGGCTATTTTAGCTAGTAATGTAACAAAACATGCTACACATCTGACTCAATAAAATGACTAATTAAGGATTTGTTGAGCTACTACGGTGCTTAGCAAAATTGTTGAGCACTGTAGCTCAACAAATCCTTATTTATATGAATAATAAAAGTAATCTTGCTCACTCTTTTCCTTGGGAATATGAAAAATAGACAAAGAAATAATATTTTAAATAGAAAAGTTAAAGTTGATAGCTAAAATGTTGAGCCGGATGTATGTGCTTTGAAAAAGTTGATAGTTAAAACAGAAAAATGTATTTTTTTAGCTAAATTTTAGCCAAATATTTGTTGAATCGGATGTAAATGCTCTTAGAGTACGAGTGTTTGGATGGTTGTCGGTAAGGATGTGAAAGGGGTGAGATGATGAACATTAGGGTTCAGGAGGCGTGAATTGCAGAGCTGAATGTCATGGGTTAAGGTAAGAGTGTTTGGATGATAGAGATTGAATAGGTGAATCTAACGGTTAACGTGCATTCGGTAAGGATGTAAGCCGGGTCCATAACTCCATCATCAATGTATATGTGCCATTTTTTGAAAAATGGTTCATGTTAATTCATTGTTGATGTATACATTAATGTGCAATTGGGAGACACGTGTATAATGATGTATATCATTTCAAATGAAATAGATCCTATTGGCATTCAGAAATTCTATCATTAAGTTCCTCATGTAATTTGCAATTGCACATTATGTCAAACGGTTTAATTAGTTGTTTAGATATGATAATTTTTTTTAAAAAAAATTGAATAAGGAAAAATGTTATAATGGAGGATCTTTCTCATTTCTGATCTGAATGGAAGAGATAATGAGAGATCATGTGGGAATATTTCCAAAAACACGATTGGAAATGGTCCATTTAGCTAAAGCATGTGCCTTAAAATTGGCACATCAAGACACTTTCAAAGCATTCAAACTTTGAAAGGAAGAAAGAGCTAAACTAATATCAGAAACACAGTTTGCAAAAGACCACAAAAAAAAAAAAAAAAAAAAACAGTGCTATTAATAGCTAAAATAACAAGGAGAGCATCCCCTTCAACCGAAATAGGACCCAAACCTATAGAAGCAGCCAAACAAACCACCAAAAGGGCTGCATGAGTTCACCTTGCAAAACATCCATGGAAACAAGTTTTTGAGTAGCAGCTGCAAAAATGGAACCATTTTCATTACTGATCACCGCTGCAACAACCGCAAAAGAGCCTCTCACCACAACATCAAAATTTCCTTTTATCCAACCTGCTACACAGGCGTCCAAACGGAAGGAAGAGAAAAATCCCTCCAAGCATTATTATGATGATTGAAAGTATTGGAGATTTGAAGAATCACTATACTCGGAGAAGGCTGCGTACCTTCGTGAATCAACATATTCCTAGCTCTCCAAATAAAATCCATAGTAAGGGAAGCAAAAAGCTGGAATTTGCACACATCAACCTTAGGAATACCTAGAGCAGCCACTGGAGAAAGCAGAGCTATCACCCAATCCGAAATAGGTCTGGAAGAAAAAACCAACAGTGAGAGAGGCCAGAGGGAGCTTCTCCAAAGAATTCTAGCCAAATGACAGTCCAAGAAAATATGAGAGTGATTCCACAGGCCCTTAACAAAAAGGACACAACAAAGCCTCTTGATCATCCGAAACCACGAACCTTCCAATATTTTCTCTAGAAGGCAAAATGTCCAATGCCACATTCCATAAGAGATGTTTTAACCTAGCTTGGAGTTTTAGACCCCAAAGGACCAACCAAGCATCTGAGGAGAGAGGAGAGGGTTTGCCACCCATAGTGAAAGAAAGATCATAAGTAGACTTCACAGAAAAAACCCCAGCACAAGAAGGAACCCACGTCCATTTATCAAAAGAAGGTTGAGAGGGCAAATGAATACTTAAAATATTATGCACAGTGGAAGCATCAAAGAGATCTTCTAAAAGATGAGAATTCCAAACCTGCCTACCTAGAATCATAAGATCAGCCACCATAAAAGCAGGAAAATTCACCAAGTTAGCATTTGGAGTGGGTCTGAAATTAGGCTTCAAGGGAATCCAAGGAGAATACCAAAACATCCACATTAACACCACAAGAAATACTAATACAAGCACACTTTTCAACAATCCTCCAATTCTTAAGCAATCCTTTCCAAAGCCAAGAAGAAGAAGGGGTAGAAGGGGCATTCAAAAAAGAAACATCATTCTTTAGATACTTGCCTATAAGAGAGTCAACCCAAAAAAGAGACTGATTCGAAGTCATCTTCCAACCAAGCCTAGCAGGCAATGAATTATTCAAAGACTCCATAGAACAAATACCCAAACCTCCCAAAGCTTTAGGCATACAAATATTCTTTCAATAAAGAAGAGAGAGGCAATGCTTCTTATCTTGAGGGTAACCCCACCAAAATTTTCTTAGATCCGAATTGATAACCGAACATAAAGATTTAGGAATAAGAAATAAGGACATGAGATAAGTAGGGATAGCATTAGCCACTGATTTTTCCAAAGTAATCCTTGCTGCCTGGGATAAAAGACGAGATTTTCACCCCGTAATTTTGGCAAAAACTCTGTCTTTAAGCTCAACAAAGGAATCATGCTTCCTTCTATGCATAAAGAGAGGAATACCAAGGTATTTAGCTCGAGCTAGAATTTGAGCTAAGTTGAGAATCCTGTTTATAGAAGCCTTTGCATTAGATCAACAATTTCTACTGAAGAATACATCAGACTTCAACATATTAATGCATTGCCTAGGCCAAGAGGAATAAGTCTTGAGACATTTCAGAATCACATGACTTCAATCTCATTAGCCCTAGAGATGATAATCACATCGTCAGCAAATAATAAATGAGAAATTGGAGGGCATGATTTGGTCATCCTAATACAATGAAGGAGACCTAAATTCTCTTCTCTTTCAATCAATCTAGAAAGAATTTTAGAACCAAAATAAACAAGAAAGGGGAAGAGGGTCTCCCTGCCGCAACCCACGAGTAGGGAAAAAACTTCCCAAAAGGAGCACCATCCAACAAAATAGAAAAAGAGGAAGTAGTAATGCATTGCTGGATCCATTGTATCCAAACAGGATGGAACCTAAGCAAATGTAAAATCTTCAAAAAAAAATTCCATTTCATTGAGTCAAAAGCTTTGGCCATATCCAAATTAAGCGCCATAAGGCCACCATTTTCTTTTTTTTACTTCATGGAATGAAACACCTCATGAGCCAAAATAGTATTATCATGGATAGATCAAACTTCAAGAAAAGCCAATTGAGTAGGAAAAATAATCTTATGCAAAACCAGCTTGAATCTAGAGAAAAGGATCTTCGAGATAATCTTGTAGTAAAAAATAGTGAGACTAATAGGCCTGAATTGATGCACTGATTGAGGGTTATCCACCTTAGGAATAAGGGCTATATTCGTATGATTAAATTCCTTAAGCATATAACACCCCCCCCCCCCCCCCAAAGAAAGATTGAACAGAGGAAATCACACTAGACTAAACAATGGGCCAGTAGGATTTGTAGAACAATCCAGTCATACCATCCAGACCAGGAGCCTTATTAAGGCACAAATCAGAAATAGCCAAAAATATCTCAGGCTCATCAGAAATACCACAAAGCATAACATTTTCCTCATCCGAAACCACCTTCTCAACCAAATCAGAGAGACCATTATCAAGCACAGGATTAGTAGTAGAAAAAAGGGAATGAAAGTGTTGAACCAGAAAAGTCCCTATATTATTTCTACCACTAATATGAATGCCATCCAAAGACTTAATACTAGAAATGGAATTAAACCTACGACGACTAACAATGGAAGCATGAAAGAATTCGTATTATGATCAGTACTAGTCAACAACAACTCCCTAGACTTCTGCTTCCAGAGAACTTCTTCCCTCAAAAGTTGTTCTTGCAAATCCTGCTGCAAAACCATCTCCCTAGCCGCATTAATGGAAGAATGAGGAGTAGATATAATTGAGCTGATATCAGACATCAACAATTTAATCTTAGACTAAATTCGCCCAAAGCGATGATGATTCCAAGACTTCAAAACACACTTCATATTCTTCCATTTTCTACTCAAAGCAAAAGCAGGAGAGCCTTCAACATCTTCCAACCAAGCATTAGCTACAATAGCATGGCTGGACTTATTCCTAGTCCAGAAAGCCTCAAACTGAAAAGGCTTAGGGATATTAATATAAGAGCCAAAAGTGGAAATTAAAATAGGGCCATGATCCAATTGAGTAGCAGGAAAATGACTTATCAAGGAATTAGGAAAAAGATTAACCCAATTCTGATTTGCCAAAGCCCTATCCAACCTTTCTCTAATATTATCTATTCCCATCCTATGATTGTTCCAGGTAAACTTATTGCCAACAAAACCAAGATCAATAAGAGCATTAAAGTTGACAAAATCTGCAAAATCACCGTGAGTTGCAGAACCAAAAGCTCTACCATCACACTTCTCAGAAGGTGACAAAATAGAATTAAAATCACCCAACAGCAGCCACGCACCACCAAAAGAATTCCCCAAACAAGCCAAAGAACTCCAAAAATCAGCATGCTGCTGGCTAGTGTGAGGAGCATAAACACCAGAAAATAACCAAGGATTGTTTGGAGGATCCGAATACACCAAACAAGAAATACAATTCTTATTGATTCTAATCGGCTCAACATCAACGTCATCTTTCCAAGCAAAATAAATCCCAATTTTGAGACCCAAAGGAGGAACTTCCAACTAGCTAGAAAAACTAAAACCAAACAAAGAAGCTTGAAAGCGTGCAGAGTGTACCTTAGTTTCAGAAAGAAGAAGGAGGTCAGGCTAATGAGGTTTGATCAGCGCCTTCTGGGCACGAATTGTTGGGGCCACGGGCTAGACCACGACAATTCCAAGCAAGAACTTTCATTGATCATACAACAGTTAATTAGCAACAAGGCAATTACTGATGAAAAACTCAATGATTGAAAGCCTTCTCTCTTTACTTGGTCATCTAGGCATTTTAACAAACACTTGTGATGTTGTTAACTCCAACTAGAATAGTTGCAAGTTCACCAAACCAACAAGGGCATAAACAAGAAGGAATGGATGCAAAGAACCAGATAACTAAGAGGAAAATCAGCTTTAGAAAACCATAACTGCAAAAAACAGAGCTACAAAAAAGAAAGTTTAGAGGCTGGGTAACAAGAGAGAAAACCAAAAACTTCCGCACAAGGAGGAAATCTCACAGGGAGATGGATAGGCCTCACTAGGAGGTGGGTAAACCTCACAAGAAGGTGGGTATGCCTCACAAGGAGGTGGTTGATTGCCGAAACAAGAAGCTAGGGCAGCCAATATTTTTTTTTTCTTTTTCATTTGTGTAGTGTTGAGTTACATGTGAACCTGATATGATAAATGTAATATAGATCATGATTTGTGTTATGTCAAATAGTTTTATTAATAGGAGAGAATGAAGAAGAAGAAGGAAGAAAAGGAAGAAGGGAGAAAGAAAAGGAAGGTGCGTTTCTCCGAAGGGTATTTTGGGAAGGTTATATTTTTGATAAGTGATTTCCAACCAAATTGACGGATAGAATAAACGGATGTACTAAATTGTTAAGACCATTCACAAGAGCCAGATTTTAATGTAAAATGACTTTTTAAAATTCATATTTATCTAATTTAGTAAATAAATTTTTGATTGCCTCTATATCCGATTAGTTATATTTTTATCTATATTATTTAAATATTATTAAAAATGAGAAAAATTTTGGAAAAAAGAAAACATGCGAGAAAAAATGGAAAATTTTTTGAAAAAAATAGAAAAAGTATTAATAGATTTGAAAAAAGAGAGAAAACACGTGAGAAATAATAAAAAATAAAATGGCTCAATTGAAAAGTGTTTTTACATTTTACTTTTTTTTTTAGCTCTTCTAATTAAATATTTATTTTACATTTTTTTTTTGGCTAATCTAATGTAGGATTTTTTAAATATTCAAAGAACCATTTTAGGTAAAAGTAACATTTATCTCTTCTATTGAAAATGCTCTAACGGCTGATACTTCAAGAGGTATCGTGTCTGGTTAAAATGCTAATGTATGGATAGTTTTGTGGGGTGGATAGTTTGGAGGGTTAAATGAATTTTTTTTTTTTTAAAAAAAGAAAACCAAAAAACCATTGAAAATCAAATCCCCAAATTGTTTCGCCAAAATTTTTTAAAAATCCTGCTCACGCCGCTGAATCAATTTGAGCCTTTAAAAATCTCAACTCCCACTCCCTCCCCCTCTCCCTCTCTTTCTCTCTCCCTCTTACTTAGGGCTGAGTAAATTACCGATTAACCGATTTTCTATGGTTATCAACTAAATGGTAGATAATAAGCGGCATGATTTTTTTTATTTTGAATTTTTCGGTTCGGTAAGCAGAAAAGGTTTTTTAACCGAACCGATTTTACCGACCAACTTTTGACCGATTTCATCAACAAATTTGCCACTTTTTCACATACCGACATTACCGACACCGGCTTTATCGACCGCATTTGGTTCGAAATGCGAAATAAAATAAAATTTGACGGAATAAGTCGGTGAAATAATCGACTTTACCGATATTATCGGTTCAAAATCCGAAAATAAAAATTTTCTACCGAAACTGACATTACCGACCGACGCTCTGCCCTACTCTCACTTTCACCCTCGTCTTCCACCACTCTTCCCTCGTCGTGGAGACTGAAGCCCACGACTGTTGTGTAGCGTTTCTCTCGGCGCACTTGTCAGTGTCACCGGCGCCACCTCGCAGGCTCGCATCCCTCTCTTTTCCTTTAGATCTGATATTCTCGCCGTTCCCTCCGTCATCCACGTTCAGATCCTAAGCTAAGAGCATTCCTAGTGAGCTCAGCAAAACCCATTTTAGCCAAATTTTTACCGAGTGAGCTCAAAATGCCGCCTGCAGCAAGGTCAGTAGGGCTACAGTAAATTTGCCTCTTTTCAGACTACTCGCCATTATTTTTCTTTAAAATTTTAATTCCAGGACTGTTTCGCGCTCTCATTCTGTCCCTCTTCGTGCCAGGTCAGTTTGGTTCTATAATTTCTATTTGTGTTCCTTTTTATGCGCGTTAATGGGTTTATTTGTTTCGATTTCTGCTATTTGGTGTTTGATTTGTGTTTTGTTTTTAGTTTTGGTTGATTGGGTGAGAGCTGGTGCTTATAGATCTAAGTTTGGTTGACACTGCGTTGCTGCTCTGCACACCAAGCTCCAAGCTACCGGTGGAACAAGACAAAAACACCTGGTTCGGGGGCCCAATCTGCAAAATCTAGGGCTTT
Source organism: Corylus avellana (assembly GCF_965113065.1). NCBI lineage: Eukaryota > Viridiplantae > Streptophyta > Magnoliopsida > Fagales > Betulaceae > Corylus > Corylus avellana. Next base: position 26,476,880 of record NC_142491.1, on the reverse strand, counting down.
TCATCCGAATCATTTGAGGTTTTCTTTTTATACAATTTTTCTTTGCGAATAAAATGTTTTGCTTTTCATCTAAAATCTCTCGCTCTCTGAGCATTTTATTAGGGTAGAGAGTAAAATTCAGGAAGATTGGAATAAATGTTATATTGTTATATTGTTTATATTCAGTACGGTTTTGAAAAAGAAGATACCAGAGATTCATTGATCCAATTATAGTATTGTGGCCATCTCTTTGATGCGCACGCTATGAACATTTTTGTTGTTGTCAAAAGGATATTGATGTATAATACTATTTTGCTACACAGGCCATTGAAGTGGCGGGTTTGTATGATCATCAAGGTAAGTGCAACCTCGATCTGGAATCTACAAGATACTCATGGAGATTCAAAGTCAATAGATTATTTCAGGGTTTACAAAAGCCCACGATCCAACAGATTTGCCAGCATTTGAAAGAGGTATGTTTTTATCAACTATTAATACTTGGCTTTTGGGTGTATTTTACATTCTTAGGATGGAGATTTCTGTTTTCTTCTTCTTTTATATTTTAATAAAATTTGTTTTGGAGGTTTTGCGTGGAATCAAAGGGATTATGTACTATAATGGAATGAGTAATGCTAGAATGAGGGTTTTTTTTTTTGTTTGTCTCTAATATAGTGATGTGTCGAATGAACTCGCTAAATTCAGTTGTAGGCTTTGATTTCACTGGTTCATGTGATCTTTTATTGTGTTGTTCATATTAGAAGTCTTCACCTCCATTGTCAACCTGCTTACTCCATTTCCTCGTTCATTTGTTCACCAATTACTTGAACGGAGCAAACTGCCATTTGATATAGATGGGTTTTACCACCCAATTAAAAAAACTGTGACATAGTACATGTCTATCTTTTAGACTAAACTAGAGAGCAAAAGCTTTAAAGAAAATTGTGCTTAAGAAATCTGAATGAAAATTAGAGTATTTTGAATAGGATGTACTTGCCTCCCTAATAATATCTGCAACACCCTAGACGCCTAGGGTAATTTTACGATTTTGTGGCTTTTAGTTTTTTAATTTGTTGTGTGGTAGTTGTTTGCACAAAGTTTCATGAGCTTGAATAAAGGAAAGAAGAGAAATCTCACTTGGAGTGAAATCCTAGGTGTCTACTATGTGTAACTCACTAGTAGTAGTAGTAGCAGTCATACAGCAATTATTGTTTTTGCAGACACAATAGTAGCATGGATTAGTTTGTATGTGGTTTGCCGGTGGTAACGGTACTCATCTTTGTGTTAGTTGCTACTGCCCGTGGGCCTGTTCTCCAATAATTAAAGGTTGTTGGACCAGATTAGTTTGCTTGCATCAACTTGGAGGACTTCTTTCCAACACCCATATTTTGCAATTCTTAGTTTCCTTACTGTGCATACATAGAAGAATAATGAAGACCACTTTTAGACACAAAATAAATTAATGATAATTTCAATTGATGGCTGAAATTCTAGTGCATGCCTTTCTATCCATCTAGTATTATTTCCCCCACTTTTTTTACTCTAGCATTTTAGTAAATTTTGCCTTTTGACCTTTTCATGATTTATGTAGTTAGCCTTGTATGTTATTCTACATTTTTCTCATATTACCATGTCTAGTATAAACTGCTTCTATTCTATCCAAAGACCTTAACACACTTCTCTCTAGCTATCTTTCTTAGTTTTCTTTGGTTCTCTGCATTCAAAGGTGCTCAAGCCTATTTATATACATATAACCAATAGAAGTCTCCCACTACCAAAGCGCCAACAATTTGGTGCATCTCTTCACCACATTTATTGTTTTTCTTTTTTTATTTGGGGAAACTTTACAAAGGACCCATGAACTATCACGCGATTTGAAAAGACCCCTCAAATTTTAAAACCTTTCAATTTCATCCCCCAGACTTTCAATTTGATGCAATCTACCTCATTCCATCTTCTTGTGTACGTTAAAAGTGATTAATTGACCTTTATACCTCTAAAACTTTTATAAAATTTCAAATTGATTTTTTTTTTTTTTTTTTTTTTAAATGAAGGGTAATTTGGTATTTTTAATGATTTTCGTTAGGGTTTAACGGCAAAAATTGATGGAGAGGTCAATTGCATCAAATTGAAAGTTCAAGGGTGAAATTGAGAGTTTTTGAAATTTATGGGGTCTTTTCAAAACGCATGGTAGTTCGAGGTCCTAAGTTTTTTGATAAGTAATAATGCATTAAAAGAGCGTAGAGGGGCTCAACCCAAGTACACAGGGAGTATACAAGTGAGCGACTACGCTGGGGAGAAAGAAGAAGAGAACATAAAGAGGAAATCAGAAAAATTAATCACTAAAGGAGCAAGTTAGCTTGCAGTCCAAGTGAAGAGAGTGTATAAAAAGAAATGAACAAGGTCCTCAAGGTTCCTCGACAAATCCTTGAAGCATCTCGCATTCCTTTCCTTCCAAAGGCACCATAAAAGACAAAGGGGAGCCATCTTCCACACCACGGCACTACTAGTTCTTCTGCCCGACCACCAACTGGCAAACATATCCTTGACACTTCTAGGCAAAACCCAACACATGTTGAAACGAGAGAAGATAACATTCCACAACTTGCGCGCAACCCCACAATAAAGAAAGAGATGATCCATAGACTTTCCATCCGATTCACACATGTAGCATCGATTAATCATCACAATACCTCTTTTCCGAACATTATCTAATGTGAGAGATTTTCCAAGGGCAGCCGACCAAGCAAAAAACGCCACTCTCGAAAGAGCCTTTGTGTGCCAAATACTTTTCCAAGGGAAGTGGTTGGACTCTTTAGAGACAAGCATCCTATAAAAAGAGCGAACCTCAAACTTTCCTTTTCTTAATGGGGTCCACCACATCCGGTCCTCCCCTTCCTCATGAATCGATGACGAATACAAGAGCGAGAAGAGAGAGGCTAAGACCATCTCCTCCCAATCATGAATTCTACGGGTAAAGGTAACATTCCAGTGAACCATACCATTTAAACACTCCCGGATATCCGCAATGGAAGCATCCTTATTGCTAGCAATATTGAAAAGACTGGGAAAAGCTTCCTTGAGGGACATCTTGCCAGACCAAATATCCTTCCAAAATTTGACTTTCACTCTCAATCCAGGATCAAATCTAAAATGGCATTGAAACGACCTCCAACCCTTACAAATGTGTTTCCATAACCCCACCCCATGTGTTCCACGAGGAACTTTAGAATGCCAACCACCCCAATCCACCGCATACTTTGCTACCAAAATACTTCTCCACCAAGCTTCTTCCTCATTTGCAAATCTCCACAACTATTTCCCAAAAGAGCTTGATTAAAAAGACGCAAACTCTGAATTCCTAGGCCACCCTCAGCAATCGGAAAACAAACCTCGTGCCAACTGACCAAGTGAAACTTAGGCTCGTCGTTGAAACCCCCCCATAAAAAATCCCATTGAATCTTCTCAATACGATTCGCCACAGAAGCAGGTATGGGGAAAAGAGACAAAAAATAGGTGGGAAGACTGGATAAGGTGCTCTTGATGAGAGTGAGCCTTGCCCCCTTGGACATATACGAGCACTTCCAAGGGGCCAACCTTCTGGCAATCTTCTCCAACATATCATCCCAAATAGCCAAAAGCTTGAATGAAGCCCCTAGCAGAAGACCCAGATATTTCAAGGGCAAAGAACTAGTGCCACAACCCAGAATACCAGCCAACTCCCCCGTCTCCACCAAACCTCCGACTGGGACCAAGACATATTTGGCCCGGTTTACTTTTAACCCTAAGACCGCCTCGAAGCCGATAAGGAGGGCTTTAATAAATCTAACTTGGTCAGGAGCAGCCCTACAAAAAACCAGCGTATCATCAACAAAAAGAAGGTGAGAAACAATTACCCGCTTAGGCTTTCTGGCACCCACATAGAAGCCGTTGATGAAACCCCTACTAATAGAAGCATTAATCATTCTGCTGAACGCCTCCATGACCATAATGAACAAAAAAGGCGAAAGAGGATCACCTTGTCTCACCCCACGCAAACTCTCAAAGAAACCGGAGGAAGAGCCATTAATCAACACCGAGAACCGCATCAATGAGATACAATGCTCAATCCATGTACACCATTTCTCACCAAAACCACACCTTCTTAACAAGTAGATTAAAAACTTCCAATTCATGTGATCATAAGCCTTCTCCATATCCAGCTTACACAAGAGGCTAGGATCTCTAGATCTAATATGGCTGTCCAGGCATTCATTGGCTATAAGCACCGAATCCAAAATATGTCTTCCTTTGACGAAAGCATTCTGCGGGTTGAAAATGACCCGATTCATGACTCTCTTCATTCTATTGGTTAAAACCTTCGCAATAATCTTATAAATCCCCCCAAGGCTGATAGGGCGAAAATCCTTCAGATCGGAAGCCCCATGCGACTTTAGAATAAGAGCAATAAATGTAGCATTGAGGCTTTTTTTGGATTTACCTTGGTCATGGAACTCTGCAAAAACAGCCATGATGTCCAGTTTAATCACATCCCAGCAATCCTAGAAGAAAGCCATAGAGAAACCATCCGGGCGTGGAGCCTTGTCCCTACCCATTTTTTTGACCACCTCCCACACCTCCCTTTCCTCGAAAGGAACTTTCAGACTAGAAGACTCATCCACCTCCAACATATCGAAATTGAGATTTCCAACCTCGGTCTCCAACTAAGAGTCTCTGTGAAGAGCGACTCATAAAAGCGAGTGATATGATTACTAATAGCCTCTTGATCAGAAGTACTGGTGCCATGAATGTTCAAAGACTCAATATAATTTTGTCTTCGGTTGGCATTAGCAATCCAATGGAAGAATTTCGTACACTTGTCCCCCTCTTTCAACCAACGGATCCTAGATTTTTACCTCAAACTGATTTTTTCTTGAAGGAGGGAAGATTCTAGCTCTCTTGTGAGCACCCTTTTCTTCACAACCTTTTCCGTAGATAAACCTCTCTCTTCCTCCACCCTATCCAGAGCTTTAAGATCTTCCATACGAGCCTTAATACAAACCCCACGTTGCCAAAATCTTGAGCATTCCATCTTTTAATATCCCACTTAAGAGCTTGCATCTTTTTAGAAAGAATGAAACTCGGAGTACCCTGAAAATGATACGAGTCCCACCAGCTGCGCACTTTATCCACAAAACCCTCCACTTTGAGCCACATATTCTCAAATTTAAAATGCCTTTTGCCTCCCGAATAAGAATTGCAGTCCAAAATAATAGGAGCATGATCAGAACAAACCCGAAGCAACCTCTTTTGACGCAAATCTGGATGATGGGCTTCCCAATCCAAAGAGACAAGAAAGCGGGCAAGCCTAGACCAAGAACTATTATTTGACCAAGTAGAGATCCCCCCAACTAAGGGAAGGTCCATGAGGCCCTGCTCCAATATGAACTCACCAAAATCCCTCATTGCAGACCGTGAATGAGCTCCCCTCGACCTTTCGCTTGGATAGAGGGTGACATTGAAATCCCCACCGATACACCACGGCACGTCCCAGCAACTCATGACCCCTGCCAGCTCCTTCCAAAGAATACGCCTAGGGTTTACTCTGTTAGGACCATACACCCCCGCAAACGCCCACGCAAAACCATCCTCAACATTCTTGAAAGAGCAAGCCGCCACTTAACTCCCCAACACTACATCTACCTTCTCAACAGCCCTCTTATCCCACATGAGTAAAATGCGCCCCCCCCCCGCCGAAGCCCCAATGGAAGGAACATAGCACACTCTACATACGGGCAGCCCCATAAACTCTTCACTAAGTTATACGAAATAAAATCCATCTTCATCTCTTGAGCTTCATGATTTAACTCGCCTGGCACTCCCCTTTTTCCTGTCCCTCGAAGAATACTCCAAAAAATTGACAGAAGACTGCAAATGATAAAGCTCCCTCTTACCTTTTTTAGCTGCAGAAGTACACTCTTCCCTTTCCAATTCATTGCCTTTGTTGTTAGCCATAAGTAACCCAATGGTCTCCTCAAGTTTTCCTTCTTCTCCGTCACGAGATAGTCCAACTTCCTTGCATGCCTTAGTGATAAAGACCCTCTCCTGCTCCTCCAACGGCTCCTCATGAAGAGAGTTTGGGACAAAAGACTCCTGGGAAGTAGAACCCTCTATTGCGATAGAAACTCCACCCAAACTTACAACCGGTGTTGCACATAACCCCGGCTCCTTGCCCAGATTACCCAACATAGAACCACCCAGAGATTGATCAGTAGGGTTGCTCCCCAATAATTCTTTCCTCCCGGACTCCTCACAGACACCAGTAGCAAACCCAGATAAAACCGGAGACGCCCACTTGCCAGGCTTCTTACCCAAAATCTCTATAGCAGAGACACTTGAACCCCCCTTCGGGGAACACTGATCAGCAAGACTAAGAGGTACTTCCCGTGACTTACCCAAAAAGCCCGGAGCTTGGTCGCATAACTTCATCGTCGAAATATCCTTGATAGTGCCCACTGTCGAAACGTCTCTCTAAGCACCAACCCTCACCGGAATCTTCCTCACCGACCCCTTATTAGACGATGCTACCTTTGTCGGCATCTCTGCCGGAGGCGTGGAGTCGATCGGCAGGATAGAAACACCGTGGGCCTCCCTGTCGCAGGGCATTGACCTAGTAACGGGGCTTACAAAATTACCGGCCGAAGACGCCCATTTGTCTGGCTCCTTCTCCAAAATCCCCAAAGCAGACACGCTCGAAACACTCCTCGGCGAACTCTGATCAGCAAGGTCGATCACCGGCAAAGGAAAAGCATCAGGAACGAGGGGAATAACCTGTGCCTTCACCAGGAGCCCCACGACAGAATCGCCCAGACCCAACGTCAACGTTGCCTAGCCAGTGTAGCCCACCGTCGGAGTGTCACCCTGACTACCAACCTTTGCCGAAATCTTACTCGCTGGCCCCTTTCCAGACACTTCTACCTTCGTTGGCCCCTCTGCCGTGAACTCAGGAACGATCGGTGAAGGAGGGACAACATGGCTGTCCCTGGTGGAGGGCAGCGACCTAGGAGCGAAAGGCTTAGAAAAACCTACGGCACCCACCGGAATACTGGAATCGCCCGCCGCAAGCTTTGGCGCGCCCACCGTCTTCGTCCCTACACCCGAGCCCTCTCCTATCTCCAAAGGCCTCGTCATAGCCTCCATAATTGTATAGTCTTGCAAAGCCAGGGCCTTACTAGCAGGGCCCGGCCCGATACCAAGGTCCAGAGTGGGCCTTGCAATTTTTTTCCTAAAGTCTGGACAGGTTGAGAAGGCTTCTTCTGATCTAGCTTGGACCACCCAACCTAAATCAACTTGGGCTAGGCCACATCAAGCTTAGATTTATCCCCTCTGACCGATCCACCATCACAAAACCCACCAAGCTTGGATGATAAGCTCCGACACTCAATGTTTTTAATTGCTAAGTCTAACCTATTCAAACCCACGTCGACCTCACTTCTCAGCCTGCACAACAACTCCCTAGCATTAATGAGCTCAACTTTTGCACGAAAGAATGACTGCTCATCGTGGCAACCATCCCCCTCCTGTCCCTTCACGTGATCAACAACAATTTTTGAAGCTGACAACCTCACCGAAGAATATCAACTGCTCACCGGAGATTGGCCTCTGTTCGCTGGGACCCTGCTGACCTCTCCTGACGGTTCCCCTTCCTTTGGGTTGCACTTTCTCGCCACAGTAGAAAGATGGGTCTTCATTGTACCCTCCACACAACCACCGACAGACCTCACCGGAACTTTGAACTTTTGCGAACCTACCCTCGCTTGCCCGAAATTTGGGCTTGCTTGTCCATCTCTGCAGAAGCCTCTTTCAGCCACCTTGGCACCCTGGCTATCGGCTCTGTATAAGAATTGAAGCATTCCTCTGCCGGTTGCACCGACACACCCAAAGCCTCCACATAACTCCTTCCCACCCCCTCCTTAGCCTTCTTTCCCTCGTTGGCCTCTTTGGTTTCACAAAGGAATGACTTTGCCAGATGCACCTCCAATATAAAACGTTCCCATCCTTGACCATAGCGACCTTCTGGGATGATGATCGAGCCACATCTTTGCCTTCCATCAAATTCTTCTACTGTCAAGAAACGCCCGTGTCTATTGAAGCATTTCTACGCAATAATCTGTGGATACCCTGCTCTGGATTGATCCCAAAAAACTTCAGATGTTTCTACTGCCACCAAATCCTCCACTATGCGCACCAGCCACACTAACTCGTCCTTCTGCAAGAAGATAGCTTTTTGTTTCCTATTACTTCTTTCAAAGATCCTCACCCCTAAAGCCACTCCCTTAATTAGCAATTCAAAATCTTTGGACTCCACAGATCACCTTCTCAAAACAGCCATGACACTAACAAACAACTAAAGACTAAACACCAACACAGTCCTCACGCGCCACCCATGCGCCTATACTCAGGCGGAGGTTCGAGGTCCTAAGTGAAGTGATCCCTTTTTATTTTATTGGTTACTGCATGAGATGATCAATTTCCAATGATTTTTCTAGATGATATATTTTATTGCTTTAGCTACATGAGCATCATCAATTTCCAATGATTTATCTAGATTGTATATTTATGATTACTCAATAGTTTTCATTGGCATCATATCTAATTTCACCTCCCTTTGTTATTTGTAAAGAATGCGTTAATTTAAATGAAAATAATAGTAGTGATGTTGATGCTATCAATGAGCTCTAGATCACATGGCCCCTTTTAGTCAATAAGAACAAGATGGAGGGTTAAGTTATGAGTTTGAAACTCATTGGATGTGTTTGCGACTTACTATTAAAAAACATGCTACTGAATTTTTGATGATATAATAACAATAAATTACAAAAGAGATAGTTGCTTTTGTTTTACATTTTTTTAATCCTTACAAGTAGTTACGTATCATTTTATTTCTCTTAGTGAAACAGGAAAATTTTATGATCATGGAAAAGCTGCTTAAACTAGAGGCATCTTCTTCTCTGTCTCAATCTAAAGGAAGATTTGTAGAGAATAGCGACAAAATCAGCAATCTTCCGACCCATATTGCTCATCACATCCTTTCATTTCTTATGATGGAAGATATTGCACAATTGAGTATTGTGTCAAAGTTGTGGCAAGCATTATGCATATCTATTCCGTCCTTGACTGTTGACGACATGCGATATCGAGGCAAGGATTATAAACTAATTCACTTCAAGAATTTTCTTGATAGGCTGATGCTTCGACGCAATGGAATGAAGATGGTGCAATTTTGCGTTCGGTGGACTTTTCTTGAATGGCATTTTGATGAATATCGTTTTTTGACATGGTTGCATAATGCAGTAAGGTGTAATGTTGAAGTGCTTTATCTTGACCTTTGTATATTTCTTCCAGGAGCTTTAAAAATGCCACTTTGTGTTTTGCATTGCGAATCGTTGAGGTTTCTAGCAATGAGTTTGCATGGAGGGGTTCTCCAACTACCGTCCTCAAGTGGGTTCACGAAGCTTCAATCGTTATCGCTAACACGTGTTCGAGTTCTTGACGAGCTTTTTGTGGAACGGGTCTTGTCTTCCTGCAATTCCCTTGATAAGTTATGCCTTGATGCCGTTAATGGGATTAATGACATTAACATCCGGTCCTCGTCTCTAAAATATCTAGAAATTAAGAGTTATGAACATGATGACCTCTTCCATCTTAATGTCTTTGGGGAGCTACTTGAGGAGTTGATAATACATTGGAAATTTACTCCTTCTGGTGGCAGATCACTAGAAATGGCTACTCCCCTTCTAAAATGTTTTACATGGGGCGGATTTGCTCCAGATAACTGTCTTTTTGGGAACTTAAATTGTTTACGTTATTGTGCATTAAGTCTTGAACAGCTTTCTAGCTCATGGCCCCCGTACTTGGAGTTTTCCCACATTTTAGAACCGATCGAAGAACTAGTTATACATGCACAGTGTCTTAAGGTAAACAACCCCATCATTTCTAACTCAGTAGCTTTAATCATTTTTTATTGTTATAGTACCTATTAATCATAGGTACCTTTTATTTGTTTTGTTTGGTTTTGTTTTTTGTTGCTTTGAAAAGCAATTAAAAAGCAGCTATAAGAATTTTGAACTCCTTTAATCTATAAATCTAATTTTGATTTCTTGTATTTGATGAGTATGCCATGCAATTTGATGATGTAGAACTCGTAGCACACATCTGCAAGAAAAAAGCCTATTGTGGATCGGCCTTATAGAAAATAGTCTATTCTTTTTTACAGATGGAAGTTACTATGATTGTGATGATGCATTCTCTTTGTGTGAGTAGAAGATATTTAAAGGCACATATTTTCCACTGTATTAAAAGGTTCATTTTAGGAACTTTTGTTATTTTGCAATCAAAAGCCATCGGACATTTTGGTAAATCTTAATCTTGTTGTGTCAAGATAAAGATTGTCTTCAAGAATACTTTTGGCACCATTGACCTTCTGGTAGAAGTTGGATTTTGTATTTATTTGTTTATCTTTGGGCTTACACAAAATTACAAGATCTGAAATTATTGCTCACTATCATGTTTTATTCAATTTATTGCTCACTAACATGTTGCTTGAGTTGGCAAGATATCTACATGTAAATTTGGTGGTGTTGAGAAATTATGAGGATATGAAAACAAAAGAATACCATTCAGCTATAGAGGAAAAAAATAAAATAGGAAAGCTTAATATTCATGTTTCTTGATTGGGTAGAAATTATTGAGCCAGCAATTATATTAAAATAAATTTTGCGTCCATGTTCATACTCAGTTCAGTAATGTTTTCATGACTAACAACTAATAAATGTTTTTAGTTTAATTTTCTTTTCTTAACCAAGCATTAGAAAAAAATGAGGTGAAATAGGTTTTTTGCAAGTAACTTATGTACGTTTTAATTTATTCATTTTCCATTATATGTTGGAATGAATATATCAAAACAATGTACTTCAGCAGTCAATTTTCATAGTCAAATATATTATGAGAAACTGCCTTAAATCCTGGTTATTTATTTGATTGTGTAAATCTATTATCTTCATTATTCTTCCTTGTTTCGCAGAAGGGAAATTTTCAAATATAATTTTAATAATTGACATTCGTAATGTTGCAGGCATTATTTAAGTCAGACATGCTGCAGATACCTTTGAAGCATTTACATACTTTGCGTTTAAACCTTAGCTCTTCAGATAGTGTGGATGGCGATGTATATAAAGCAATTGTCTTACTTACAAAAGGAGTGGCTAATGTACTAGGCTTGTTCATAGATGTGAAGCCTAGTCCAAGGAAAAGGTGCCTCAATCTCTCTCTCTCATGCACATGACCACATGGATGCATACACTTAAATATAGTTTGTAGTTCTTGCTAATCAATTCATTGAAATTTTATCCGGGAAAAATGGAAGAATTCTTGTTGGTTGTTAGTTAACACTAAGGATTGTGGTTTTAAGGGTGGCTAGAGCTTTGGTAAAAAAAAGATTTTGAACTTAATGGATGTGGTAGTGAATTAGATATATTTTTTCTTTTCCGAAGGAACTAAATGAAAAATGGAGAAGCAAAAGGTAAAGCCTTAGAGTCCGTTTGGTGTGCGGAGTAGAACCATAAAATGGAATGTCTATTTTTATGGAAAAATCATTCTTTTGTTTGGTAAGGGGTTTATTCTTATGAATAGTTATTTTTATGGGAATCATTAATCCCTTAAACATAGGAATAGCTATTCCTCTAAAAAATGAGAGGAATAGTTATTTCTTATGGAATGGAATACATTTTACATAAACACCAAAATGTTGGCTAACCCCCGAGGTGTCTGACCACCCTCGTGGCATTTCATGGTGGCTATGGCCACTCCAAATTTGCTCTAGGGGTGGCCGGGGCAACCCTCGGAGCTCCTCTGGGGTGGTTGCGGCCACCCTAGCAAGTCGTTAGGGGTGGTGTGAGTGGTAGACCATCCACTATTTTTTTTTTTAATTTTTAATTTTTTTTTTTAATATGAATTGAAAAAAAATAATAATGCGGGAGGTTTTTTAGTAATTTTGATTAAATTCCAGTTAGACCGTGTGTGTTGTTATTAAACTAAAGAATATGAATAATTATTCCATTCTATTCATCTCTATTCTCTTTCCTAATATAATACGTGTTTTGCAAACCAAACGAAGTCTTAGAGTTTAGGTCACGTTTGGTAGAGAATAATAAGTTTAGAAATGGAATAATCGTAACCCCAATGTGTTGGCTGAAGTGGTTTGGGCCTTGTCTTGATGGTTTTTTCATTAGGTTTAAGGTTCAAATTCCATTGGGTACAAACAATTCATTGGGGTTAGCCGCCGGCGAACCTAAAGTATTACCCGATGCATGTAAAGGGAGTACTTTGCACAAGTTTGAGGTTTAACCGACCATTGTTCTTTCTAAACACCCAAATATATAGGAAGAAGACAAAACCCTAGCCGCCACTTTTTCTCACTAGCCCTACATCTCTCTGTCCAACGCCACGCTCTACCCAACACACTGAAAAAAAATTGTTAGGTTCAAGAGATGGCCATATTTCTCTTGATTTAAGATTTGTCACAATTGTATTTCTAAAGACCCAGAGTATTCCTTTAAGAATCACACCCACATCCTAAACCGGCCAGAGAGGTAGGTATGCATTGCTTTTCGGAAAAATAGTATTTGTAACTCACTTTTTGTAAGCAAATCATCTTATATTGTTATAGTAAATATCTATTATTAATCTAAATCTTTACCATTAAAATTAACAGAGTATATATATATATACATGATCCTCCCTGCAAAAGTCTAGAAATTTATGTTTGCGTTTAAAATCATTGCATAGGTAGAAGTGGAAGTCTAGAGGTACTAGGATTAGCTTTTAATTAACCCAAGGTTAATATAGTTAAGTTTTATCAATTCAGGTGTGTAAGAGTGCCAGTCAGTCTCTCAAGCAGCTTTATCGAGGTAAGGGGAACTCTTAACCCTTTTCAAACCTTATTTCATTGCATAATTTTATTGTAAAAGCTCTTTATTACCTTATGGAAAATGTTATGATATTCTGATGCTTACTTAATAATTAAGCTCACATGAAATGATTCTATAAGAGAGTTTTGAATTCTTAACATTTTTATGTCACTCAAATTAGGATGAGTATAACATTTGATATCCATGAGATTTTTAAGTGAAAGATGACCCATTTTAATGGGATCCTATTTTTTGAAAGTTTCCAAGAGTTCTTTCTATTTTAATGTAAGACCTTTCATTTATGAAAATTTCTGAATAAGGAAATTTATAGTAAAGTAAAACGTAGTCCTAAGAGATTCATGAGAAGTAAAGGAATGAGAATAAAATGATTATGACAAGGACACGTGTCTGGAGGAGGTAATTTTGGTCCAGAGATACTTACAGAGGTATGATGACGTAGCGGAAAACTTGGTAACCAAAAGGTTATGAGCTTCTTCGTCTCTTGACCAAGAGAATAAAACACAATCCGCATATTGCAACACAATCCGCAAGTTGAAGATAATTCTCCGCAGAGAAAAGTTGAGAGAAATCTAAAATCTTTGATTGATTTCAAAATGTCATTGTTGAAGTTGTGAATCGTGAATACAAGCCTTACTCCTATTTATAGGAAAAGTAAAACAATAAAATAATCTATCCTAAAGAAAGCATTTAAAATATTCTATCATATCCTATCCTAGACAAAGAGTAGTGCAAAATAAAATAATCTATCCTAGACAGACCTTTATAGCCGTAGCTTTAATTGGCTCCTTCAATCCGGCAGAAGACCTGTCATTGGTCTATGGAGGTTGCAGAGCTGGTTTTGATCATTATTCTTGCGGCTGGCAGGTCTCTTTTATGGTTCTCACATTTATTCCCGACTTTGACATTACTTTGTGGGATCAGGATCCCGGCAATGCCTTAGAAATTGCCAACCAACACTTTTATATATCTAAGCCATCGGATAATCTAATGGCTTAGAATAAGACACCTAAAAAGTGGGTGGCATTATTTCCAAGGTTCAATTTTTTTTATACCAAAAGCTTGTTTCTTCCTTCTTCATCCTTTCCTGGAAAAAAAAAATCACCAAAACAGCTTTGACAACAAGCTTTTGCAACTGTTTCGGACGACAACTTGTGTGGCTACAAGTGAACTTAATCTGTTGAGCTTGAAATTAATCTTAATCAGATTTCATTCATCCTTCTGAAATAATCTGTTGAGCTTGAGATTCATCAAGGCAAGTGAATCAGCCACGTGAGCTTGATCTTTTGAATCATTCAAGTGAGCTTGAAATTTAAAACTAAGTGGTATCATTACCCTTCAAGGATTTATAGTCCAGGGATTCTCAAATAAATTTCCAGCCAATAAATTTAAGTGAGATACGGGTAGATTTCGCCCTGTAAATTGAGTTGTTACTTTACTCTAGAATCAAAATTTGAAATTATATTGCTATTGTTTGAAACTTTTTAGCCAAAACGAGAACTTGCAGACCATACTTAAATCTGCCCGTATCTCACTTCCCACAGCCCCTGAATCAAGACTTGAGTCATACCCTTCAAGATCTGATTCTGTTACAACGACTACAGATCCATCATCAAATGCAACGAGATGTGGTGAAGTTGCTGATCCTGGACGTTGCCCATATCATCATCAAATACCCAAATGAACAGAAAGGGGAGGTCTATGGTATTTTAAGGCGTCGTTCGTGGTGGTTGGAGGAAGCCCTCAGTATGAGATCCAGTGAGAGGAGGCTCTCGGTGGCTCTGGACGGGTCGTACGGCCTCAACGGCTCGGGTTTGACCCTGAAGGTTCTGGGGAAGAGGGTCAGACCTGAGCTCTTGGGTTTAGCCACCATTTTCATCGGAGATGTTGCTGGAGAAGATGGTGATGGTGAGAGAGTTGATGAACCGCACCGAATGAGAGAGAGAGAGAACGGTAAAGATATGCTTTAATTTTTAGAGAGAGAAAACTTAATTTTGAATTTCGAAATTCAGATAGCCTCACGCCTCACGCGGATCAATGACATGGGTGACTGAGTTGGCATTTTTTTGGCTGTTTACTAAAACAAACGGCTCAGATTTAAAAAATTCCTGCAGGGCAATTCTTTAAGAATAGCCAGGGATCTTGATCCTACTTTGTGGCCTTCCCGACTCTGATATTATTCCCTGACATGATGCCTTGACATTATGCCCGAATGTCATGCCCTGACATTACCTTTGCAGCCTTCCTGGCTCTGACACTACAGCCCATAGTTCTGACCTTGCCGCCTTATCTTGACATTATTCCTTCTCTACTGGCAACTTTGTCAGATGTTAGAAGTTTGATTCCTGGGGGTCTATGTTTGGGAGTAGAGACACTTGGATGTTATGCTTGGGTCAAAAGGTGCCCCAGGTGGGAGAGAAGCTTTGCTCGGGTGAATAGTGATGCCCGGTTGAATATTGATGCCCGGGTGAATAGTGCTGCTCGGTGAACAGTGATATCTGGGTATTCCAGGGTCAAAAGTGGTCCCAGTAGATGGAGAAATGATGCCTAGGTGAGGTTCAAGTGGTCCTAGATCAAAAGGTGTCCCGGAAGGGAGAGAAGTTTTGTTTGTTGCTCGAGATGGAAGCGCAATTGCTGAAGGACAATGAGAAGGCGGCAATCTATTGATATGTTACGCTGAGTGCACCTGGTTAATTAGCGGACGGGCAAGGTTGCGTCCATAGTCGCTGCCATGGTCACAAGGACCTTGCAACTCTAGTACACAGGGCGTAATGGTTACGTGGGCTCTATTATGATTAGTTATTTTATAAGCACTTGTGCATTTGTTTTAAGTGTTTGGATAATGACATATTGTTTGTCTTAAGCTTATAAAAATTGACAAATGTATTTCAGGAGAATTTTAAGAAAAAGAAAAAGAAATTCTTTTGATAGTGTTAAAGAAAATGAATTTTAACTCAATTGTTTTATGGTTGAGGATCTCTTCCGAGTACTCTTTTTTGCTCACCTTACCGTTTATTTTTCAGGTTTTGAACAAGCAATCTAGGAGGCCGAAATGAGAACATAAGAAAGGAGTAGAGTCATTCCCATGAAATATCATTTCAATAAGTGTACTAGCACATAGTTTGCATTTTTCTTTGAACTTTAATTAGGTCATTGAATAATTAATGTTGCTGAGACCAAATGTTTCCTCATTCAATAAATTTTTATCATGCATTTATTATCACATTTAGGTAATTGCTTTAGTAACCTTATAATACTTTGCGCATTTGAGAGAACTTATTAATAAACCTAGCTCTAATTGGGCTGGGGAGTTACAAGTGAGTATACGAAGTAGCACTGCCTTTGCGTAATTTCTTGCCGTTGCCTTGGAGTGATTTCTCGTCGTCAAAAAAATAAATGAAATAATCATTCATGGGGATAACCATTCTTGTTTTTTTAATTATTCTTATGAAGAACCTTCTTGGTAATCATATATCACAAAGACAATTGATCATAGGGCGGCTATAACTGTTTGAATTTTGTTTCCTTAAGTAAACATTTCTATATTTATGATGGTTATTAATTATTGTATGTGGAAATTCTTACTTTGGAAAGAGCATTAAAACTAAGTTGTGGTTGTTAATGTGTTTTTGGGTTTTAAAAAATGTTTACTTAATATAAAGATTTTTGTGTTTACGGTAAACAAAATTGGATAAAAAGAAAGCCTGAAATGATTCGGATGAATAGCCCTAGATTTTGAGCTTGACGTGCAGAGCAGCAACGCAGTGTCAACCAAACGTAGATCTATAAGCACCAGCAAGCAGAGCATGGAAATTTGATTAACATAAAAATCACAACACCTTGTACATACAAGAAATATAAAGCAACATCATTTCAAACAAAAATCATAAATCAGACCCCATAACTAAAATTACAGGCCAAAAACTAAAATTCCCAAAGACTTCAAGCAAAAAAAAAAAAAAAAACCAAGCAAAAAAATAATGATAATTCAATTCATGACTGAAATTCTAGTGCGTGCCTTTCTATCCATCTAGTATTCTGTCCCCATCTTTTTTACTCTAGCATTTTAGTAAATATTAAATAATGCCTTTTGACCTTTTCTTGATTTATGTAGGTAGCCTTGTATATTATAGTCTTTATAGCTATAAGAATTTTGAACTCCTTTAATCTATGAATGTAATTTTGATTTCTTTATAGCTATAACTCGTAGCACACGTGTAAAAAAAAGCCTACATATTGTGGATAGGCCTTATAGTAAATAGTCTATACTTTTTTATAGATGGAGTCATAGGAACTTTTTGTTATTTTGCAATCAAATGCCGTCGGATATTTTGGTAAATCTTAATCTTGTTGTGTCAAGATAAAGATTGTCTTCAAGAATACTTTTGGTTGAACTTGAATTTTGTATTTACAGATGTATCTTGGTAGAACCATTATAAATATAAAAATGTTTGCATACCACTACGTTCAATTGTCTTTGTGATATATGATT